>NW_027598152.1:0-52911 GCF_964194155.1 Cetorhinus maximus
TACACTGTCCCCATGAAATACTCCAAGGACAGGTACAGCACGGGGTTAGATACAGAGTAAATCTCCCTCTACAATGTGCGCATCAAACACTCCCAGGACAGATAAAGCACGGGGTAACATACAGAGTAAAGCTCACTCTGCACTGTCCCCATCATACACTCCCAAGACAGATACAGCACGGTGTTAGATATAGAGAAATGGTCCCTCTACACTGACCCCATCAAACACTTCCAGGGCAGGTACAGCACAGGGTTAGATACAGAGTAATGCTCTCTCGACACTGTCCCCATCACACACTCCCAGGGCAGGTACAGAACAGGGTTTGATACAGAGTAAAGCTGCCGCTACACTGTCCCCATCAAACACTCCCAGGACAGATACAGCACGGGGTGAGATACAGAGTAAAGCTCCCTCTACACTGTCCCCGTAATATACTCCCAGGACAGGTACCGCATAGGGTTACATAGAGAGTAAAGCTCCATCTATACTATCCCCATGAAATACTCCAAGGACAGGTACAGCACGGGGTTAGATACAGAGAAAAGCTCCCTCTACACTGTCCCCATCAAACACTCCCAGGAGAGGTAAAGCACGGGTTTAGATACAAAGTAAAGCTCACTCTGCACTGTCCCCATCAAACACTCCCAGGACAGATACAGCTCGGGGTTAGATACAGAGTAAAGCTTCCTCTACACTGTCCCCATGAAATACTCCAAGGACAGGTACAGCACAGCGTTAGATAAGAGTAAAGCTCACTCTACACTGTCCCCATCAAACACTCCCAGGACAGGTACAGCACGGGGTTAGATACACAGTAAAGCTGCCTCTACACTGTCCCCATCAAACACTCCCAGGACAGGTACAGCACGGGGTTGGATACAGACTTAAGCTCCCTGTACACTGTCCCCATCAAACACTCCCAGGACAGGTACAGCACGGGTTTAGATACAGAGTAAAGCTGCCTCTACACTGTCCCCATCAAACACTCCCAGGACAGGCACAGCAAGGGGTTAGATGCAGGGAGTAAAGCTCCCTCTACACTGTCGCCATGAAATACTCCAAGGACAGGTACAGCACAGGGGTAGATACAGAGTAAAGCTCCCTCTACACTGTCCCCATCAAACACTCCCAGGACAGGTACAGCAAGGGGTTAGATACAGAGTAAAGCTCCCTCTACACTGTCCCTATCAACCACTCTCCGGACAGTGACAGCACGGTGTTAGATATAGAGTAATGCTCTCTCGACACTGACCCCATCAAACACTCCCAGGGCAGGTACAGCAAGGGGTTCGATATAGAGTAAATGTCCCTCTACACTGTCCCCATCAAACACTCCTAGGACAGATACAGGACAGGGTTAGATACAGAGTAAAGCTCCATCTACACTGTCACAATCAAACACTCCCAGGCAGCTACAGCAAGAGGTTAGATACAGAGTAAAGCTCCATCTACAATGTCGCCATCAAACACTCCCAGGGCAGGTACAGCACGGGGTTCGATACAGAGTAAAGCCCCCTCTACACTGTCTCCATCAAACCCTCCCCGGACAGGAACAGCACGGCGTTAGATACAGAGTAAAGCTCCCTCTACACTGTCCCCATAAAATACTCCCAGGACAGGTACCGCATAGGGTTACATAGGGAGTAAAGCTCCCTCTACACTGTCCCCATGAAATACTCCAAGGACAGGTACAACACGGGGTTAGATACAGAGTAAATCTCCCTCTACAATGTGCGCAACAAACACTCCCAGGATGATACAGCACGGTTTTAGATACAGAGTAAAGCTGCCTCTACACTGTCCCCATCAAACACTCCCAGGACAGATACAGCACGGGGTGAGATACAGAGTAAACCTTTCTCTACACTGTCCCCATCAGACACTCCCAGGACAGCTACAGCACGGGTATAGATACAGAGTAATGCTCCCTCTACACCGTCGCCATGAAAATCTCCTAGGACAAATACAGCACAGGGTAACATACAGAGGAAAGCTCGCTCTACACTTTCCCCATCAAATACTCCCAGGAGGGATACAGCATGGGGTTCGATACAGAGTAAAGCTCCCTCTACACAATCCCCATGAAATACTCCAAGGACAGGTACAACACGGGTTTAGATACAGAGTAAAGCTGCCACTACACTGTCCCCATCAAAAACTCCCAGGACAGATACAGCGTGGGGAGAGATACAGAGTAAAGCTCCCTCTACACTGTCCCCATAAAATACTCCCAGGACAGGTACCGCATAGGGTTACATAGGGAGTAAAGCTCCCTCTACACTGTCCCCATGAAATACTCCAAGGACAGGTACAGCACGGGGTTAGATACAGAGTAAATCTCCCTCTACAATGTGCGCATCAAACACTCCTAGGATGATACAGCACGGTTTTAGATAGAGTAAAGCTGCCTCTACACTGTCCCCATCAAACACTCCCAGGACAGATAAAGCACGGGGTAACATACAGAGTAAAGCTCACTCTGCACTGTCCCCATCATACACTCCCAAGACAGATACAGCACGGTGTTAGATATAGAGAAATGGTCCCTCTACACTGACCCCATCAAACACTTCAAGGGCAGGTACAGCACAGGGTTAGATACAGAGTAATGCTCTCTCGACACTGTCCCCATCACACACTCCCAGGGCAGGTACAGAACAGGGTTTGATACAGAGTAAAGCTGCCGCTACACTGTCCCCATCAAACACTCCCAGGACAGATACAGCACGGGGTGAGATACAGAGTAAAGCTCCCTCTACACTGTCCCCGTAATATACTCCCAGGACAGGTACATCACAGGGTTAGATACAGAGTAAAGCTCCCTCTACACTGTCCCCATCAAACACTCCCAGGACAGTTGCAGCACGGAGTTAGCTACAGAGTAAAGCTCCCTCTGCACTGTCCCCATCAAACACTCCCAGGAGAGGTAAAGCACGGGTTTAGATACAAAGTAAAGCTCACTCTGCACTGTCCCCATCAAACACTCCCAGGACAGATACAGCTCGGGGTTAGATACAGAGTAACCGCATAGGGTTACATAGAGAGTAAAGCTCCATCTATACTATCCCCATGAAATACTCCAAGGACAGGTACAGCACGGGGTTAGATACAGAGAAAAGCTCCCTCTACAATGTCCCCATCAAACACTCCCAGGACAGATACAGCAAGGGGTTAGATACAGAGTAAAACTCCCTCTACACTGTCCCCATCAAACACTCCCAGGAGAGGTAAAGCACGGGTTTAGATACAAAGTAAAGCTCACTCTGCACTGTCCCCATCAAACACTCCCAGGACAGATACAGCTCGGGGTTAGATACAGAGTAAAGCTTCCTCTACACTGTCCCCATGAAATACCCCAAGGACAGGTACATCACAGGGTTAGATACAGAGTAAAGCTCCCTCTACACTGTCCCCATCAAACACTCCCAGGACAGTTGCAGCACGGAGTTAGCTACAGAGTAAAGCTCCCTCTGCACTGTCCCCATCAGACATTCCCAGGACGGATACAGGATGGGGTTAGATACAGAGTAATGCTCCCACCTCACTGTCCCCATGAAAAACTCCATGGACAGGTACAGCATGGGGTTAGATACAGAGTAAAGCTCCCTCTACACTTTCCCCATCAAAAACTCCCAGGACAGATACTGCACGGGGTTAGATACAGAGTAAAGCTCCTTCTACAGTGTCCCCATCAAACAATCCCCGGACAGGTTCAGCGCGGGGTTAGATACAGAGTAAAGATTTCTCTACACTGTTCCCATGAAATACTCCAAGGACAGGAACAGCACAGGGTAACATACAGAGTTAAGCTCGCTCTACACGTTCCCCATCAAAAACTCCCAGGAATGATACAGCACGGGGTTCGATACAGAGTAAAGCTCCCTCTACAGTGTCCCCATGAAATACTCCAAGGACAGGTACAGCACAGCGTTAGATACAGAGAAAAGCTCCCTCTACACTGTCCCCATCAAACACTCCGAGGACTTGTACAGCACGGGGTTAGATACAGAGTTAAGCTCCGGCTACACTGTCCCCATTAAACACTCTCCGGACAGTTACAGCACGGTGTAAGATATAGAGTAATGCTCCATCTACACTGACCCCATCAAACACTCCCAGGGCAGATACAGCACAGGATTAGATACAGAGTAAAGCTCCCTCTACACTGTCACAATCAAACACTCCCAGGACTGATACAGCAAGGGGTTAGAAACAGAGTAAAGCTCCCTCCACATTGTCGCCATCAAACAATCCCAGGACAAGTACAGCACGTGGTTAGATACAGAGGAAAGCTCCCTCTACACTGTCCCCATCAAACAATCCCAGGACTAGTACAGCACGTGGTTAGATACAGAGTAAAGCTCCCTCAACACTGTCCCCATCAAACACTCCCAGGACAGGTACAGCACGGAGTTAGATACAGAGTAAAGCTCCCTCTACACTGTCCGCATCAAACACTCTCCGGACAGTTATAGCAAGGGGTTAGATACAGAGTAAAGCTCCATCTACATTGTCGCCATCAAACACTCCCAGGATAGGTACAGCACGGGGTTGGATACAGAGTAAAACTCCATCTACAATGTCCCCATCAAACACTGCCAGGACAGATACAGCACATGGTTAGATACAGAGTAAAGCTCACTCTGCACTGTCCCCATCAAACACTTCCAGGACGGATACAGCTCGGGGTTAGATACAGAGTAAAGCTCCCTCTGCACTGTCCCCATGAAATACTCCAAGGACAGGTACAGCACAGGGTTAGATACGGAGTAAAGCTCCCTCTACACTGTCCCCATCACACACTCCCAGGACAGGTGCAGCACGGGGTTAGATACAAAGTAAAGCTCCCTCTCAACTTTCCCCATCAAACCCTCCCAGGATAGGTACAGCACGGGGTTGGAAGCAGAGTAAAGCTCCCTCTACACTGTCCCCATCAAACACTCTCCGTACAGTTACAGCACGATGTTAGATATAGAGTAATGCTCCCTGTACACTGACCCCATCAAACACTCCCAGGGCAGGTACAGCACGGAGTTAGATACAGAGTAAAGCTACCTCTGCACTGTCCCCATCAAACATTCCCAGGACAGGTACAGCACGGGTTTAGATACATAGCAAAGCTCCGTCTATACTGTCCCCATCAGAAACTCCCACGACTGGTACAGTACGGGGTTAGATACGGAGTAAAGCCCGCTCTACATTGACCCCATCAAACATTCCCAGGGCAGGTACAGCACAGGGTTAGATACAGAGTAAAGCGTCCTCTACACTGTAGCCAACAAACACTCCCAGGTCAGTTACAGCACGGGGTTAGATACATGGTAAATCTCCCACTACACTGTCCCCATCAAATACTCCCAGGACAGATACAGCACGGGGTTAGATACAGAGTAAAGCTCCCTCTACACCGTCGCCATGAAAAACTCCAAGGACAGGTACAGCACGAACTAGATACTGAGTAAAGCTCCCTCTACACTGTCCCCATCAAACACGCCCAGGACAGATACAGCACGGGGATAGATGCAGACTAAAGCTCCCACTACACTGTCCCCATCAAACACTCCAAGGACAGGTACAGCACGGGTTTAGATACAGAGTAAAGCTGCCTCTACACTGTCCCCATCAAACACTCCCAGGACAGATACAGCATGGGGTGAGATATAGAGTAAAGCTCCCTCTACACTGTCCCCATGAAATACTCCCAGGACAGGTACAGCACAGGGTTACATGGGGAGTAAAGCTCCCTCTACACTGTCCCCATGAAATACTCCAAGGACAGGTACAGCACGGGGTTAGATACAGAGTAAATCTCCCTCTACAATGTCCGCATCAAACACTCCCAGGACAGATACAGCACGGGGTTCGGTACAGAGTAAAGCTCCCTCTACACTGTCCCCATCAAACACTCCCAGGACAGATACAGCACGGGGTGAGATGCAGAGAAAGGCTCCCTCTACACTGTCCCCATCAAACACTCCCAGAACAGATACAGCACGGGTTTAGAGACAGAGTAAAGCTCCCTCTACACTGTCCCCATCAAACACTCCGAGGACAGGTACAGCACGGGGTTAGATATAGAGAAAAGCTCCCTCTGCACTGTCCCCATCAAACACTCCCAGGAGAGGTAAAGCAGGGGGTTACATACAGAGTAAAGTCACTCTGCACTGTGCACATCAAACACTCCCAGGACAGCTACAGCTCGTGGTTAGATACAGACTAAAGCTCTCTCTACACTGTCCCCATCAAACACTCCCAGGACAGGTACAGCACGGGGGTAGATACAGAGTAAAGCACCCTCTACACTGTCCCCATCAAACACTCCCATGGCAGGTACAGCACAGTGTTAGATACAGAGTAATGCTCTCTCGACACTGACCCCATCAAACACTACCAGGGCAGGTACAGCACGGGGTTAGATACAGAGTAAATCTCCCTCTACACTGTCCCCATCAAACACTCGCAGGACAGATACAGCATGGGGTTAGATACAGAGTAAAGCTCCCTCTACATTGTCGCCATCAAACAGTCCCAGGACAGGCACAGCACGGGGTTAGATACAGAGTAAGGCACCCTCTACACTGTCCCCATCAAACACTCCCAGGACATGTAGAGCACGGGGTAAGATACAGAGTAAAGCTCTCTCTGCAATGTCCCCACCAAACACTCCCAGGACAGCTACAGCATGGGGTTAGATAGAGAGTAAAGCACCCTCTACACTGTCCCTATCAAACACTCCCAGGAGAGGTAAAGCACGGGGTTAAATACAGAGTAAAGCTCACTCTGCACTGTCTCCATCAAACACACCCAGGACAGGTACAGCACAGGGTTAGATACAGAGTAAAGCTCCCTCTACACTGTCCCCATGAAATACTCCAAGGACAGGTACAGCACAGGGTTAGATACAGAGTAAAGCTCCCATTACACTGTCCCCATCAAACACTCCAAGGACAGGTACAGCACGGGGTTAGATACAGAATAAAGCTCTCTCTACACGTTCCCCATCAAACACTCCAAGGACTGGTACAGAACGATGTTAGATATAGAGTAATGCTCCCCCTACACTGTCCCCATCAAACACTCCCCTGGCAGGTACAGCACAGGGTTAGATATAGAGTAATGCTCTCTTGACACTAACCCCATCAAACACTCCCAGGGCAGGTACAGCACGGGGTTAGATACAGAGTAAATCTCCCTCTACACTGTCCCCATCAAACACTCCAAGGACAGGTACAGCACGGGGTAAGATACAGAGTAAAGACCCCTCTACATTGACCCCATCAAACACTCCCAGGAGAGGTACAGCACGGGGTTATATACACTGTAAAGCTCCCTCTACACTGTCCCCATCAAACATTGCCAGGGCAGGTACAGCACAGGGTTAGATACAGAGTAAAGCTGCCTCAACACTGTCCCCATCAAACACTCCCAGGACAGGTACAGCATGGGGTTAGATACAGAGTTAAGCTCCCTCTACACTGTCCCCATCAAACACACCCAGGACAGGTACAGCACGGGGCTAGATACAGAGTAAATGTCCCTCTACACTTTCCCCATCAAACACACCCAGGACAGATACAGCGCAGTGTTAGATACAGAGTAAAGCTCCCTCTACACTGTCCCAATCAAACACTCCCAGGCAGTTACAGCACGGGGTTAGATAAAGAGTAAAGATCCATCTACATTGTCGACATCAAACATTCCCAGGACAGGAACAGCACGGGGTTAGATACAGAGTAAAGCTCCCTCTACACTGTCCCCATCAAACACTCCCCTGGCAGGTACAGCACAGGGTTAGATATAGAGTAATGCTCTCTTGACACTAACCCCATCAAACACTCCCAGGGCAGGTACAGCACGGGGTAAGATACAGAGTAAAGACCCCTCTACATTGACCCCATCAAACACTCCCAGGAGAGGTACAGCACGGGGTTATATACACTGTAAAGCTCCCTCTACACTGTCCCCATCAAACATTGCCAGGGCAGGTACAGCACAGGGTTAGATACAGAGTAAAGCTGCCTCAACACTGTCCCCATCAAACACTCCCAGGACAGGTACAGCACGGGGTTAGATACAGAGTTAAGCTCCCTCTACACTGTCCCCATCAAACACACCCAGGACAGGTACAGCACGGGGCTAGATACAGAGTAAATGTCCCTCTACACTTTCCCCATCAAACACACCCAGGACAGATACAGCGCAGTGTTAGATACAGAGTAAAGCTCCCTCTACACTGTCCCAATCAAACACTCCCAGGCAGTTACAGCACGGGGTTAGATAAAGAGTAAAGATCCATCTACATTGTCGCCATCAAACATTCCCAGGACAGGAACAGCACGGGGTTAGATACAGAGTAAAGCTCCGACTACACTGTCCCCATCAAACACTCCCAGGACTGGTACAGCACAGAGTATGATACAGAGTGAAGCTCACTCTTCACTGTCCCCATCAAACACTCCCAGGACAGATACAGCACGGGGTTAGATACAGAGTAAAGCTTTCTCGACACTGTACCCATCAAACACTCCCAGGACAGTTACAGCACGGGTTTAGATACATAGTAAAGCTCCGTCTATACTGTCCCCATCAGAAACTCCCACGACAGGTACAGCACGGGGTTATATAGAGAGTAAAGCCCCCTCTACATTGACCCCATCAAACATTAACAGGGCAGGTACAGCACAATGTTAGATACAGAGTAAAGCTTCCTCTACAGAGTCACCAAAAAACACTCCCAGGACAGGTACAGCACGGGGTTAGATACAGAGTAAAGCTCCCTCTACACTGTGCCTATCAAACACTCCCAGGTCAGATACAGCACGGGATTAGATACATAGCAAATCTCCCTCTACACTATCCCCATCAAATACTCCTAGGAGAGATACAGCACGGAGTTAGATACAGAATAAAGCACCCTCTACACTGTCCCCATGAAATACTCCTAAAACCGTTACAGCACAGGGTAACATACAGAGTAAAGCTCCCTCTACACTGTCCCCATCAAACACTCCCAGGACAGGTACAGCACGGGGTTAGATACAGACTAAAGCTCCATGTACAAAGTCCCCATCAAACACTCCCAGGACAGGTACAGCACAGGTTTAGATACAGAGTTAAGCTGCGTCTACACTGTCCCCATCAAACACTCACAGGACAGATACAGCGCGGGGTGAGATACAGGGAAAAGCTCCCTCTACGCTGTCCCCATACAATACTCCCAGGACAGGTACCGCATAGGGTTACATAGAGAGTAAAGCTCCCTCTACACTGTCCCCATGAAACACTCCCAGGACAGGTACAGCACGGGGTTAGATACAGACTAAAGCTCCCTCTACACTGCCCCCATCAAACACTCCCAGGACAGTTACAGCACGTTGTTAGATACAGAGTAAAGCTCCCTCTACACTGTCCCCATCAAACACTCCCATGACAGATACAGCACGGAGTTAGATACAGAGTAAAGCTCCCTCTACACTGTCCCCATGAAATACTCCAAGGACAGGTACAGAACAGGGTAAGATACAGAGTAAATCTCCATCTACACTGTCCCCATCACACACTCCCAGGACAGGTACAGCACGGGGTTAGATACAGAGTAAAGCTCCCTCTACACTGTACCCATCAAACACTCTCCGGACAGTTACAGCAAGATTTTAGATATAGAGTAAAGCTCCCTCTACACTGTCCCCATCAAACACTCCCATGGCAGGTACTGCACAGAGTTAGATACAGAGTAATGTTCTATCGACACTGACCCCATCAAACACTCACAGGGCAGGTACAGCACGGGGTTAGATACAGATAAAATCTGCCTCTACACTGTCCCAATCAAACACCACCAGGCAGCTACAGCATAGGGTTAGATACAGACTAAAGCTCCCTCTACATTGTCGCCATCAAACACTCCCAGGACTGGTACAGCAGGGGTTAGATACAGGGTAAAGCACCCTCTACACTGTCCCCATCAAACACTCCCAGGACAGGTACAGCAAGGGGATAGATACAGAGTAAAGCTCCGTCTGCACTGTCCCCATTAAATACTCCAAGGACAGGTACAGCATAGTGTTAGATACAGAGTAAAGCTCCCACTACACTTTCCCCATCAAAGACTCCCAGGACAGGTACAGAACGGGGTTAGATACATTGTAAAGCTCCCTCTACACTGTCCCCATCAAACACTCCCACGACAGGTACAGCACGGAGTTAGATAAAGAGTAAAGCTCCATTTGCACTGTCCCCTACAAACATTCCGAGGACAGACACAGCACGGGGTTAGATACAGAGTAATGCTCCCTCTACACTGTCCCCATGAAATACTCCAAGGACAGGTACAGCATAGATTTAGATACAGAGTTACGCTCCCTCTACACTTTCCCCATCAAAAACTCCCTGGACGGATACAGCACGGGGTTCGATACAGAGTAAAGCTCCTTCTACACTGTCGCCATCAAACACTCCCAGGACAGGTCCAGCAGAAGGGTAGATACAGAGAAAAGCTCTCTCTACACTGTCCCCATCAAACACTCCCAGGACAGATACAGCACATTGTTAGATACAGAGTAAAGCTCCCTCTACACTGTCCCCATCAAACATTCCCATGACAGATACAGTACGGGGTTAGATACAGATTAAAGCTCCCTCTACACTGTCCCCATAAAATACTCCCAGGACAGGTACCGCTTAGGGTTACATACAGAGTGATGCTCCCTCTACACTGTCCCCATGAAATACTCACAGGACAGTGTCAGCATGGGGTTAGATACAGATTAAAGCTCCCTCTACACTGTCCCCATCAAAGACTCCCAGGACAGGTACAGAAATGGGTTAGACACAGAGTAAAGCTCCCTCTACACTGTCCCAATCAAACACTCCCAGCGCAGGTACAGCACGGGGTTAGATACAGAGTAAATCTCCCTCTACACTGTCCCCATCAAACACTCCCAGGACAGATACAGCACAGGGTTAGATACAGAGTAAAGCTCCCTCTACACTGTCCCAATCACACATTCCCAGGCAGCTACAGCATGGGGTTAGATACAGAGTAAAGCTCCCTCTACATTGTCGCCATCAAACACTCACAGGACAGGTACAGCACGGGGTTAGATACAGAGTAAAGCACCCTCTACACTGTCCCCATCAAACACTCCCAGGACAGGTACAGCACGGGGTTCGATAGAGAGTAAAGCTCCATCTGCACTGTCCCCTACAAACATTCCCATCACAGACACAGCAAGTATTTAGATACAGAGTAATGCTCACTCTACACTGTCCCCATGAAATACTCACAGGACAGTGTCAGCACGGGGTTCGATAGAGAGTAAAGCTCCCTCTACACTCTCCCCATCAAAAACTCCCAGGACAGGTACAGCACGGGGTAAGATACAGAGTAAATCTGCCACTACACTGTCCCCATCAAACACACCCAGGGCTGGTACAGAAAGGGGTTAGATACAGAATAAAGCTCCCTGTACACTGTCCCCATCAAACACTCCCAGGACAGGTACAGCACGGGTTTAGATACAGAGTAAAGCTGCCTCTACACTGTCCCCATCAAACACTCCCAGGACAGATACAGCACGGGGTGAGATTCAGAGTAAAACTCCCTCTACACTGTCCCCATAAAATACTCCCAGGACAGGTACCGCATAGGGTTACATCGAGATTAAAGCTTCCTCTACACTGTCCCAATTAAATACTCCAAGGACATGTACAGCTCGGGGTTAGATACAGAGTGAAGCTCCCTCTACAATGTCCCCATCAAACACTCCCAGGAGAGATACAGGACGGGGTTAGATACAGAGTAAAGCTCCCTCTACACTGTCCCCATCAAACACTCCCAGGAGAGATGAAGCATGGGGTTAAATAGAGAGTAAAGCTCACTCTACACTGTCCCCATCAAACACTCCCAGGACAAATACAGCACGGGGTTAGATACAGAGTAAAGCTCCCTCTACACTGTCCCAATCAAACACTCCCAGCGCAGGTACAGAACGGGGTTAGATACAGAGGAAATCTCCCTCTACACTGTCCCCATCAAACACTCCCAGGACAGATACAGCACAGGGTTAGATACAGAGTAAAGCTCCCTCTACACTGTCCCAATCAAACATTCCCAGGCAGCTATAGCATGGGGTTAGATACAGAGTAAAGCTCCCTCTACATTGTCGCCATCAAACACTCCCAGGACAGGTACAGCACAGGGTTAGATACAGAGTAAAGCACCCTCTACACTGTCCCCATCAAACACTCCCAGGACAGGTACAGCACGGGTTTCGATACAGAGTAATGCTCCTTCTACACTGTCCCCATGAAATACTCCAAGGACAGGCACAGCATAGTGTTAGATACAGAGTTAAGCTCCCTCTACACTTTCCCCATCAAAAACTCCCTGGACGGATACAGCACGGGGTTCGATACAGAGTAAAGCTCCCTCTACACTGTCCCCATCAAACACTCCCAGGACAGATACAGCACAGGGTTAATACAGAGTAAAGCTCCCTCTACACTGTCCCAATCAAACATTCCCAGGACAGATACAGCACGTTGTTAGATACAGAGTAAATCTCCCTCTACACTGTCCCCATCAAAAACTCCCATGACAGATACAGTACGGGGTTAGATACAGAGTAAAGCTCCCTCTACACTGTCCCCATCAAACACTCCAAGGACTGATACAGGTCGGGGTTAGATACAGAGAAAAACTCTATCTACAATGTCCCCATGAAATAATCCAAGGTCAGTTACAGCACGGGGTTAGATACAGAGTAAAGCTCCCTCTACACTGTCCCCATCAAACATTCCCAGGACAGATACAGCACAGGGTTAGATATAGAGTGAAGCTCCCTCTACACTGTCCCAAACAAACATTCCCAGGGAGCTACAACATGGGGTTAGATACAGAGTAAAGCTCCCTCTACATTGTCGCCATCAAACACTCCCAGGACAGGTACAGCACGGGGTTAGATACAGAGTAAAGCTCCCTCTACACTGTGCCTATCAAACACTCCCAGGTCAGATACAGCACGGGATTGGATACATAGCAAATCTCCCTCTACACTATCCCCATCAAATACTCCTAGGAGAGATACAGCACGGAGTTAGATACAGAATAAAGCACCCTCTACACTGTCCCCATGAAATACTCCTAAAACCGTTACAGCACAGGGTAACATACAGAGTAAAGCTCCCTCTACACTGTCCCCATCAAACACTCCCAGGACAGGTACAGCACGGGGTTAGATACAGACTAAAGCTCCATGTACAAAGTCCCCATCAAACACTCCCAGGACAGGTACAGCACAGGTTTAGATACAGAGTTAAGCTGCGTCTACACTGTCCCCATCAAACACTCACAGGACAGATACAGTGCGGGGTGAGATACAGGGAAAAGCTCCCTCTACGCTGTCCCCATACAATACTCCCTGGACAGATACCGCATAGGGTTACATAGAGAGTAAAGCTCCCTCTACACTGTCCCCATGAAACACTCCCAGGACAGGTACAGCACGGGGTTAGATACAGACTAAAGCTCCCTCTACACTGCCCCCATCAAACACTCCCAGGACAGTTACAGCACGTTGTTAGATACAGAGTAAAGCTCCCTCTACACAGTCCCCATCAAACACTCCCATGACAGATACAGCACGGAGTTAGATACAGAGTAAAGCTCCCTCTACACTGTCCCCATGAAATACTCCAAGGACAGGTACAGAACAGGGTAAGATACAGAGTAAATCTCCATCTACACTGTCCCCATCATACACTCCCAGGACAGGTACAGCACGGGGTTAGATACAGAGTAAAGCTCCCTCTACACTGTACCCATCAAACACTCTCCGGACAGTTACAGCAAGATTTTGGATATAGAGTAAAGCTCCCTCTACACTGTCCCCATCAAACACTCCCATGGCAGGTACTGCACAGAGTTAGATACAGAGTAATGTTCTATCGACACTGACCCCATCAAACACTCACAGGGCAGGTACAGCACGGGGTTAGATACAGATAAAATCTGCCTCTACACTGTCCCAATCAAACACCACCAGGCAGCTACAGCATGGGGTTAGATACAGAGTAAAGCTCCCTCTACATTGTCGCCATCAAACACTCCCAGGACTGGTACAGCAGGGGTTAGATACAGGGTAAAGCACCCTCTACACTGTCCCCATCAAACACTCCCAGGACAGGTACAGCAAGGGGATAGATACAGAGTAAAGCTCCGTCTGCACTGTCCCCATTAAATACTCCAAGGACAGGTACAGCATAGTGTTAGATACAGAGTAAAGCTCCCACTACACTTTCCCCATCAAAGACTCCCAGGACAGGTACAGAACGGGGTTAGATACATTGTAAAGCTCCCTCTACACTGTCCCCATCAAACACTCCCACGACAGGTACAGCACGGAGTTAGATAAAGAGTAAAGCTCCATTTGCACTGTCCCCTACAAACATTCCGAGGACAGACACAGCATGGGGTTAGATACAGAGTAATGCTCCCTCTACACTGTCCCCATGAAATACTCCAAGGACAGGTACAGCATAGATTTAGATACAGAGTTAAGCTCCCTCTACACTTTCCCCATCAAAAACTCCCTGGACGGATACAGCACGGGGTTCGATACAGAGTAAAGCTCCTTCTACACTGTCGCCATCAAACACTCCCAGGACAGGTCCAGCAGAAGGGTAGATACAGAGAAAAGCTCTCTCTACACTGTCCCCATCAAACACTCCCAGGACAGATACAGCACATTGTTAGATACAGAGTAAAGCTCCCTCTACACTGTCCCCATCAAACACTCCCATGACAGATACAGTACGGGGTTAGATACAGATTAAAGCTCCCTCTACACTGTCCCCATAAAATACTCCCAGGACAGGTACCGCTTAGGGTTACATACAGAGTGATGCTCCCTCTACACTGTCCCCATGAAATACTCACAGGACAGTGTCAGCATGGGGTTAGATACAGATTAAAGCTCCCTCTACACTGTCCCCATCAAAGACTCCCAGGACAGGTACAGAAATGGGTTAGACACAGAGTAAAGCTCCCTCTACACTGTCCCAATCAAACACTCCCAGCACAGGTACAGCACGGGGTTAGATACAGAGTAAATCTCCCTCTACACTGTCCCCATCAAACACTCCCAGGACAGATACAGCACAGGGTTAGATACAGAGTAAAGCTCTCTCTACACTGTCCCAATCACACATTCCCAGGACAGGTACAGCACGGGGTTAGATACAGAGTAAAGCTCCATCTGCACTGTCCCCTACAAACATTCCCATCACAGACACAGCAAGTATTTAGATACAGAGTAATGCTCACTCTACACTGTCCCCATGAAATACTCACAGGACAGTGTCAGCACGGGGTTCGATAGAGAGTAAAGCTCCCTCTACACTGTCCCCATCAAAAACTCCCAGGACAGATACAGCACGGGGTAAGATACAGAGTAAATCGGCCACTACACTGTCCCCATCAAACACACCCAGGGCTGGTACAGAAAGGGGTTAGATACAGAATAAAGCTCCCTGTATACTGTCCCCATCAAACACTCCCAGGACAGGTACAGCACGGGTTAAGATACAGAGTAAAGCTGCCTCTACACTGTCCCCATCAAACACTCCCAGGACAGATACAGCACGGGGTGAGATACAGAGTAAAACTCCCTCTACACTGTCCCCATAAAATACTCCCAGGACAGGTACCGCATAGGGTTACATCGAGATTAAAGCTGCCTCTACACTGTCCCAATTAAATACTCCAAGGACATGTACAGCTCGGGGTTAGATACAGAGTGAAGCTCCCTCTACAATGTCCCCATCAAACACTCCCAGGAGAGATACAGGACGGGGTTAGATACAGAGTAAAGCTCCCTCTACACTGTCCCCATCAAACACTCCCAGGAGAGATGAAGCATGGGGTTAAATAGAGAGTAAAGCTCACTCTGCACTGTCCCCATCAAACACTCCCAGGACAGATACAGCTCGGGGTTAGATACAGATTAAAGCTCCCTCTACACTGTCCCAATCAAACATTCCCAGGCAGCTATAGCATGGGGTTAGATACAGAGTAAAGCTCCCTCTACATTGTCGCCATCAAACACTCCCAGGACAGGTACAGCACGGGGTTAGATACAGAGTAAAGCACCCTCTACACTGTCCCCATCAAACACTCCCAGGACAGGTACAGCACGGGGTTCGATACAGAGTAATGCTCCTTCTACACTGTCCCCATGAAATACTCCAAGGACAGGCACAGCATAGTGTTAGATACAGAGTTAAGTTCCCTCTACACTTTCCCCATCAAAAACTCCCTGGACGGATACAGCACGGGGTTCGATACAGAGTAAAGCTCCCTCTACACTGTCCCCATCAAACACTCCCAGGACAGATACAGCACAGGGTTAATACAGAGTAAAGCTCCCTCTACACTGTCCCAATCAAACATTCCCAGGACAGATACAGCACGTTGTTAGATACAGAGTAAATCTCCCTCTACACTGTCCCCATCAAAAACTCCCATGACAGATACAGTACGGGGTTAGATACAGAGTAAAGCTCCCTCTACACTGTCCCCATCAAACACTCCAAGGACTGATACAGGTCGGGGTTAGATACAGAGAAAAACTCTATCTACAATGTCCCCATGAAATAATCCAAGGTCAGTTACAGCACGGGGTTAGATACAGAGTAAAGCTCCCTCTACACTGTCCCCATCAAACATTCCCAGGACAGATGCAGCACAGGGTTAGATATAGAGTAAAGCTCCCTCTACACTGTCACAAACAAACATTCCCAGGGAGCTACAGCATGGGGTTAGATACAGAGTAAAGCTCCCTCTACATTGTCGCCATCAAACACTCCCAGGACAGGTACAGCACGGGGTTAGATACAGAGTAAAGCTCCCTCTACACTGTCCCCATCAAACAATCCCAGGACAGGTGCAGCACGGATTTAGATACAGAGTAAAGATCCCTCTGCACCGTCCCCAATCAAACATTCCCAGGACAGGTACAGCACGGGGTTAGATACAGAGTAAAGCTCCCTCTACACTGTCCCCTACAAACATTCCCAGGACAGACACAGCACGGGGTTAGATACAGAGTAATGCTCCCTCTACACTGTCCCCATGAAATACTCCAAGGACAGGTAGAGCATAGTGTTAGATACAGAGTTCAGCTCCCTCTACACTTTCCCCATCAAAAACTCCCTGGACGGATACAGCACGGGGTTCGATACAGTGTAAAGCTCCTTCTATACTGTCACCATCAATAACTCCCAGGACAGGTCCAGCACGGGTTTAAAAACAGAGTAAAGCTCCATCTACACTGTCCCCATCAAACACTCACAGGACAGATACAGCACAGGGTTAGATAAAGAGTAAAGCTCCCTCTACATTGTCGCCATCAAACATTCCCAGGACAGGTACAGCACGGGGTTAGATACAGAGTAAAGCACCCTCTACACTGTCCCCATCAAACACTCCCAGGACAGGTACAGCACGGGGTTAGATACATAGTAAAGCTCCCTCTGCTCTGTCCCCATCAACCACTCCCAGAACAGACACAGCACGGGGTCAGATACAGAGTAAAGCTCCCTCTACACTGTCCCCAAGAAATACTCCAAGGACAGGTACAGCATAGTGTTAGATACAGAGTTAAGCTCACTCTACACTTTCCCCATCAAAAACTACCTGGACGGATAAAGCACGGGGTTCGATACAGAGTAAAGCTCCTTCTACGCTGTCGCAATCAAACACTCCCAGGACAGGTACAACACGAGGTTAGATACAGAGTATAGCTCCCTCTACACTGTCCCCATCACACACTCCCAGGACAGATACAGCACAGGGTTAGATACAGAGTAGAGCTCCCTCTAGACTGTCCCAATCAAACATTCCCAGGACAGATACAACACGTTGTTAGATACAGAGTAATGCTCCCTCTACACTGTCCCCATCAAACACTCCAAGGATTGATACAGGTCGGTGTTAGATACAGAGTAAAACTTTATCTGCACTCTCCCCATGAAATACTCCGAGGTCAGTTACAGCACGGGGTTAGATACAGATTAATGCTCCCTCTACACTGTCCCCATCAAAGACACCCAGGACAGGTACAGCACAGATTTAGAATCAGAGTAAAGCTCCCTCTACACTGTCCCAATCAAACACTCCTAGCGCAGGTACAGCACGAGGTTAGATACAGAGTAAATCTCCCTCTACACTGTCCCCATCAAACACTCCCAGGACAGATACAGCACAGGGTTAGATACAGAGTAAAGCTCCCTCTACACTGTCCGAATCAAACATTCCCAGGCAAGCTACAGCATGGGGTTAGATACAGAGTAAAGCTCCCTCTACATTGTCGCCATCAAACACTCCCAGGGTAGGTAAAGCACGGGGTTAGATACAGAGTAAAGCACCCTCTACACTGTCCCCATCAAACACTCCCAGGACAGGTACAGCACGGTGTTAGATACAGAGTAAAGCTCCATCTGCACTGTCCCCTACAAACATTTCCAGGACAGACACAGCACGGGGTTAGATACAGAGTAATGCTCCCTCTACATTGTCCCCATGAAATACTCCAAGGACAGGTACAGCATAGCATTAGATTCAGAGTTCAGCTCCCTCTACACTTTCCCCATCAAAAACTCCCTGGACGGATACAGCACGGGGTTCGATACAGAGTAAAGCTCCTTCTACACTGTCCCCATCAAACACTCCCAGGACAGGTACAGCACGAGGTTAGAAACAGAGTAAAGCTCCCTCTACACTGTCCCCATCAAACACTCTCGGGAAAGGTACAGCATGGGGTTAGATACAGAGTAAAGCTCCTTCTACACTGTCCCCATCAAATACTCCCAGGACAGGTACAGCACGAGGTTAGATACAGAGTAAAGCTCCCTCTACACTGTCCCCATCAAACACTCTCGGGAAAGGTACAGCACGGGGTGAGATACAGAGTAAAGCTCCCTATACACTGTCCCCATCATACACTCCCAGGTCAGGTACAGCACGGGGTTAGATACAGAGTAAAGCTCCCTCTACACTGTCCCCATCAAGCACTCCCAGGACAGATACTGCACAGCGTTAGATACCGAGTAAAGCTCCCTCTACACTGTCCCCATCAAACACTCCCATGACAGATACAGTACGGGGTTAGATACAGATTAAAGCTCCCTCTACACTGTCCCCATAAAATACTCCCAGGACAGGTACCGCTTAGGGTTACATACAGAGTGATGCTCCCTCTACACTGTCCGCATGAAATACTCCAAGGTCTGATACAGGTCGGGGTTAGATACAGAGAAAATTTCTATCTACACTGTCCCCATCAAATACTCCAAGGTCAGTTACAGCATGGGGTTAGATACAGAGTAATGCTACCTCTACACTGTCCCCATCAAAGACTCCCAGGACAGGTACAGCACAGGGTTAGATACAGAGTAAAGCTCCCTCTACACTGTCCCAATCAAACACTCCCAGCTCAGGTACAGCACGAGGTTAGATACAGAGTAAATCTCCCTCTGCACTGTCCCTATCAAACACTCCCAGGACAGATACAGCACGGGGTTAGATACAGAGTAAAGCTCCTTCTACACTGTTCCCATCAAACACTCCCAGAACAGGTACTGCACGGGGTTAGATACAGAGTAAACCTCCCACTACACTTTCCCCATCAAAGTCTCCCAGGACAGGTACAGCACGGGGTTAGATACAGTGCAAAGCTCCTTCTACACTGTCCCCATCAAACACTCCCAGGACAGGTACAGCACGGGGTTAGATACAGAGTAAAGCTCCCTCTGCACTGTCCCCATAAAATACTCCCAGGACCGGTACCACATAGGGTTACATACAGAGAGATGCTCGCTCTACACTGTCCCCATGAAATACTCCAAGGACAGTTTCAGCACGGGGTTAGATACAGAGGAAAGCTACTCTACACTGTCCCAATCAAACACTCCCAGGATAGGTACAGCACGGGGTTAGATACAGAGTAAAGCTCCCTCTACACTGTCCCCATCAAACACTCCAAGTACAGATACAGCACGGGGTTAGATACAGAGTAAAGCTGCATCTACACTGTGCCCATCAAAGACTGCCAGGACAGGTACAGCATAGTGTTAGACACAGAGTTAAGCTCCCTCTACACTTTCCCCATCAAAAACTCCCTGGATGGATACAGAGTAAAGCCCCTTCTACACTGTCGCCATCAAACACTCCCAGGACTGGTCCAGCACGGGGTTAGATACAGAAAAAAGCTCCCTCTACACGGTCCCCATCAAACACTCCCTGGACAGATACAGCACAGGGTTAGATACAGAGTAAAGCTCCCTCCACACTGTCCCAATCAAACATTCCCAGGCAGCTACAGCATGGGGTTTGATACATAGGAAAGCCCCCTCTACACTGTCTCCATCAAACCCTCCCCGGACAGGTACAGCACGGGTTTAGATACAGAGTAAAGCTGCATCTACACTGTCCCCATCAAAGACTCCCAGGACAGGTACAGCACAGGGTTGTATACAGAGTAAAGCTCCCTCTACACTGTCCCCATCAAACAATCCCTGGACATGTACAGCACGGGGTTAGATACAGAGTAAATCTGCCTCTACACTCTCCCAATCAAACACTCCCAGCACAGGTACAGCACGGGGTTAGATACAGATTAAATCTTCCTCTAAACTGTCCCCATCAAACACTCCCTGGACAGATACAGCACAGGGTTAGATACAGAGTAAAGCTCCCTCTACACTGTCCCAATTAAACATTCCCAGGCAGATACAGCATGGGGTTAGATACAGAGTAAATCTCCCTCTACGTTGTCGCCATCAAACACTCAAAGGACAGGTACAGCACGGCGTTAGATACAGAGAAAAGCACCCTCTACACTGTCCCCATCAAACACTACCAGCACAGGTACAGCACGGGGTTAGATACAGAGTAAAGCTCCCTCTACACTGGCCCCATCAAACACTCCCAGCACAGGTACAGCACGGGGTTAGATACAGAGTAAAGCTCCCACTACACTTTCCCCATCAAAGACTCCCAGGACAGGTACAGCACGCGGTTAGATATAGTGTAAAGCTCCCTCTACACTGTCCCAATCAAAGACTCCCAGGACAGGTACAGCACGGAGGTAGATAAAGAGTAAAGCTCCCTCTACACTGTCCCCATCAAACACTCCCAGGACAGATACAGCACGTTGTTAGATACAGAGTAACGCTCTTTCTACACTGTTCCCATCAAACACTCCCATGACAGATACAGCACGGGGTTAGTTACAGAGTAAAGCTCCCTCTACACTGTCCCAATAAAATACTCCAAGGACCGGTAACGCTTCGGGTTACATACAGAGTGATGCTCGCTCTACTCTGTCCCAATGAAATACTCCAAGGACAGTTGCAGCACGGTGTTAGATACAGAGGAAATCTACCTCTACACTGTCCCCATCAAACACTCCAAGGACAGATACAGCTCGGGGTTAGATACAGAGTAAAGCTGCCTCTACACTGTCCCCATCAAAGACTCCCAGGACAGGTACAGCACAGGGTTGTATAAAGAGTAAAGCTCCGTCTACACTGTCCCCATCAAACACTCCCTTGACATGTACAGCACGGGGTTAGATACAGAGTAAAACTCGCTCTACACTGTCCCAATCAAACACTCCCAGCGCAGGTACAGCACGGGGTTAGATACAGAGTAAATCTTCCTCTACACTGTCCCCATTAAACACTCCCAGGACAGATACAGCACAGGGTTAGATACAGAGTAAAGCTCCCTTTGCACTGTCCCAATCAAACATTCCAGGCAGCTACAGCATGGGGTTAGATACAGAGTAAAGCTCCCTCTACATTGTTGCCATCAAACACTCCCAGGACAGGTACAGCACGGGTTTAGATACAGAGTAAAGCACCATCTACACTGTCCCATTCAAACACTCCCAGGACAGGTACAGCACGGGGTTAGATACAGAGTAAAGCTCCTTCTACACTGTCCCCATCAAACACTCCCAGGACAGGTACTGCACGGGGTTAGATACAGAGTAAATCTCCCACTACACTTTCCCCATCAAAGACTCCCAGGACAGGTACAGCACGGGGTTAGATACAGTGTAAAGCTCCATCTACACTGTCCCCATCAAACACTCCCAGGACAGGTACAGCACGGAGTTAGATATAGAGTAAAGCTCCCTCTACACTGTCCCCATCAAACACTACCAGGACATATACAGCACGTTGTTAGATACAGAGTAAAGCTCTCTCTACACTGTCCCCATCAAACACTCCCAGGACAGGTACAGCACGGGGTTAGATACAGAGTAAAGCTCCCTCTACACTGTCCCCATAAAATACTCCCAGGACCGGTACCGCATAGGGTTACATACAGAGAGATGCTCGCTCTACACTGTCCCCATGAAATACTCCAAGGACAGTTTCAGCACGGGGTTAGATACAGAGGAAAGCTACCTCTACACTGTCCCCATCAAACATGCCCAGGACAGGTACAGCACGGGGTTAGATACAGAGTAAAGCTCCCTCTACACTGTCCCCATAAAATACTCCCAGGACCGGTACCGCATGGGGTTACATACAGAGAGATGCTCGCTCTACACTGTCCCCATGAAATACTCCAAGGACAGTTTCAGCACGGGGTTAGATACAGAGCAAAGCTGCATCTACACTGTCCCCATCAAACACTCCAAGGACAGATAAAGCACGGGGTTAGATACAGAGTAAAGCTGCATCTACACTCTCCCCATCAAAGACTCCCTGGACATGTACAGCACGCGGTTAGATACAGAGTAAAGCACCCTCTACATTCTCCCAAACACTCCCAGCGCAGGTACAGCACGGGGTTAGATACAGATTAAATCTTCCTCTACACTGTCCCCATCAAACACTCCCAGGACAGATACAGCACAGGGTTAGATACAGAGTAAAGCTCCCTCTACACTGTCCCAATCAAACATTCCCAGGAAGCTACAGCATGGGGTTAGATACAGAGTAAATCTCCCTCTACGTTGTCGAAATCAAACACTCAAAGGACAGGTACCGCACAGCGTTAGATACAGAGTAAAGCACCCTCTACACTGACCCATCAAACACTCCCAGGACAGGTACAGCACGGGGTTAGATACAGAGTAAAGCACCCTCTACACTGTCCCCATCAAACACTCCCAGGACAGGTACAGCACGGGGTTAGATACAGAGTAAAGCTCCATCTGCACTGTCCCCTACAAACATTCCCAGGACAGACACAGCACGGGGTTAGATACAGAGTAATGCTCCCTCTACACTGTCCCCATGAAATACTCCAAGGACAGGTACAGCATAGTGTTAGATACAGAGTTAAGCTCCCTCTACACTTTCCCAATCAAAAACTCCCTGGATGGATACAGAGTAAAGCCCCTTCTACACTGTCGCCATCAAACACTCCCAGGACTGGTCCAGCACGGGGTTAGATACAGAAAAAAGCTCCCTCTACTCTGTCCCCATCAAACACTCCTCGGACAGATACAGCACAGGGTTAGATACAGAGTAAAGCTCCCTCCACACTGTCCCAATAAAACATTCCCAGGCAGCTACAGCATGGGGTTCGATACAGAGTAAAGCCCCCTCTACATTGTCTCCATTAAACCCTCCCCGGACAGGTACAGCACGGGGTTAGATACAGAGTAAAGCTCCCTCTACACTGTCCCCATCAAACACTCCCAGGACAGGTACAGCACGGGGTTAGACACAGAGTAAAGCTCCCACTACACTTTCCCCATCAAAGACTCCCAGGACAGGTACAGCACGGGGTTAGATACAGAGTAAAGCTCCCTCAACACTGTCCCCATCAAACACTCCCAGGACAGAGACAGCACGGGGTTAGATACAGAGTAATGCTCCATCTACACTGTCCCCATGAAATACTCCAAGGACAGGTACAGCATAGTGTTAGATACAGAGTAAAGCTCCCTCTACACTTTCCCCATCAAAAACTCCCTGGACAGAGATAGCACGGGGTTCGATACAGAGTAAAGCTCCTTCTACACTGTCGCCATCAAACACTCCCAGGACAGGTCCAGCACGGGCTCAGATATAGAGTAAAGCTCCCTCTACACGGTCCCCATCAAACACTCCCAGGACAGATACAGCACAGGGTTAGATACATAGTAAAGCTCCCTCCACACTGTCCCAATCAAACATTCGGAGGCAGCTACAGCAAGGGGTTCGATACAGAGTAAAGCCCCCTCTACACTGTCTCCATCAAACCCTCCCCGGACAGGTACAGCACGGGGTAAGATACAGAGTAAAGCTCCCTCTACACTGGCCCCATCAAACACTCCCAGCACAGGTACAGCACGGGGTTAGATACAGAGTAAAGCTCCCACTACACTTTCCCCATCAAAGACTCCCAGGACAGGTACAGCACGCGGTTAAATATAGTGTAAAGCTCCCTCTACACTGTCCCAATCAAAGACTCCCAGGACAGGTACAGCACGGAGTTAGATAAAGAGTAAAGCTCCCTCTACACTGTCCCCATCAAACACTCCCAGGACAGATACAGCACGTTGTTAGATACAGAGTAACGCTCTTTCTACACTGTTCCCATCAAACACTCCCATGACAGATACAGCACGGGGTTAGTTACAGAGTAAAGCTCCCTCTACACTGTCCCAATAAAATACTCCAAGGACCGGTAACGCTTCGGGTTACATACAGAGTGATGCTCGCTCTACTCTGTCCCAATGAAATACTCCAAGGACAGTTGCAGCACGGTGTTAGATACAGAGGAAATCTACCTCTACACTGTCCCCATCAAACACTCCAAGGACAGATACAGCTCGGGGTTAGATACAGAGTAAAGCTGCCTCTACACTGTCCCCATCAAAGACTCCCAGGACAGGTACAGCACAGGGTTGTATAAAGAGTAAAGCTCCGTCTACACTGTCCCCATCAAACACTCCCTTGACATGTACAGCACGGGGTTAGATACAGAGTAAAACTCGCTCTACACTGTCCCAATCAAACACTCCCAGCGCAGGTACAGCACGGGGTTAGATACAGAGTAAATCTTCCTCTACACTGTCCCCATTAAACACTGCCAGGACAGATACAGCACAGGGTTAGATACAGAGTAAAGCTCCCTTTGCACTGTCCCAATCAAACATTCCAGGCAGCTACAGCATGGGGTTAGATACAGAGTAAAGCTCCCTCTACATTGTTGCCATCAAACACTCCCAGGACAGGTACAGCACGGGTTTAGATACAGAGTAAAGCACCATCTACACTGTCCCATTCAAACACTCCCAGGACAGGTACAGCACGGGGTTAGATACAGAGTAAAGCTCCTTCTACACTGTCCCCATCAAACACTCCCAGGACAGGTACTGCACGGGGTTAGATACAGAGTAAATCTCCCACTACACTTTCCCCATCAAAGACTCCCAGGACAGGTACAGCACGGGGTTAGATACAGTGTAAAGCTCCATCTACACTGTCCCCATCAAACACTCCCAGGACAGGTACAGCACGGAGTTAGATATAGAGTAAAGCTCCCTCTACACTGTCCCATCAAACACTACCAGGACATATACAGCACGTTGTTAGATACAGAGTAAAGCTCTCTCTACACTGTCCCCATCAAACACTCCCAGGACAGGTACAGCACGGGGTTAGATACAGAGTAAAGCTCCCTCTACACTGTCCCCATAAAATACTCCCAGGACCGGTACCGCATAGGGTTACATACAGAGAGATGCTCGCTCTACACTGTCCCCATGAAATACTCCAAGGACAGTTTCAGCACGGGGTTAGATACAGAGGAAAGCTGCATCTACACTGTCCCCATCAAACACTCCAAGGACAGATACAGCACGGGGTTAGATACAGAGTAAAGCTGCATCTACACTGTCCCCATCAAAGACTCCCTGGACATGTACAGCACGCGGTTAGATACAGAGTAAAGCTCCCTCTACATTCTCCCAAACACTCCCAGCGCAGGTACAGCACGGGGTTAGATACAGATTAAATCTTCCTCTACACTGTCCCCATCAAACACTCCCAGGACAGATACAGCACAGGGTTAGATACAGAGTAAAGCTCCCTCTACACTGTCCCAATCAAACATTGCCAGGAAGCTACAGCATGGGGTTAGATACAGAGTAAATCTCCCTCTACGTTGTCGAAATCAAACACTCAAAGGACAGGTACCGCACGGCGTTAGATACAGAGTAAAGCACCCTCTACACTGTCCCCATCAAACACTCCCAGGACAGGTACAGCACGGGGTTAGATACAGAGTAAAGCACCCTCTACACTGTCCCCATCAAACACTTCCAGGACAGGTACAGCACGGGGTTAGATACAGAGTAAAGCTCCATCTGCACTGTCCCCTACAAACGTTCCCAGGACAGACACAGCACGGGATTAGATACAGAGTAAAGCTCCATCTGCACTGTCCCCATCAAAGACTCCCAGGACAGGTACAGCACAGGGTTGTATACAGAGTAAAGCTCCGTCTACACTGTCCCCATCAAACACTCCCAGGACAGGTACAGCACGGAGTTAGATATAGAGTAAAGCTCCCTCTACACTGTCCCCATCAAACACTCCCAGGACATATACAGCACGTTGTTAGATGGAGAGTAAAGCTCTCTCTACACTGTCCCCATCAAACACTCCAATGACAGGTACAGCACGGGGTTAGATACAGAGTAAAGCTCCCTCTAAACTGTCCCCATAAAATACTCCCAGGACCGGTACCGCATAGGGTTACATACAGAGAGATGCTCGCTCTACACTGTCCCCATGAAATACTCCAAGGACAGTTTCAGCACGGGGTTAGATACAGAGTAAAGCTCCCTGTACACTGTCCCCATCAAACACTCCAAGGACAGATACAGCAAGGGGTTAGATACAGAGTAAAGCTGCATCTACACTGTCCCCATCAAAGACTCCCAGGACAGGTACAGCACAGGGTTGTATACAGAGTAATGCTCCCTCTACACTGTACCCATCAAACACTCCCAGGACAGATACAGCACAGGGTTAGATACAGAGTAAAGCTCCCTCTGCACTGTCCCAATCAAACACTCCCAGGACAGGTACAGCACGGGGTTAGATACAGAGTAAAGCTCCTTCTACACTGTCCCCATCAAACACTCCCAGGACAGGTACAGCACAGGGTTAGATACAGAGTAAATCTCCCACTACACTTTCCCCATCAAAGACTCCCAGGACAGGTACAGAACAGGGTTAGATACAGTGTAAAGCTCCCTCTACACTGTCCCCATCAAACACTCCCAGGACAGGTACAGCACGGAGTTAGATATAGAGTAAAGCTCCCTCTACACTGTCCCCATCAAACACTCCCAGGACATATACAGCACATTGTTAGATACAGAGTAAAGCTCCCTCTACACTGTCCCAATCAAACATTCCCAAGCAGCTACAGCATGGGGTTAGATACAGAGTAAATCTCCCTCTACGTTGTCGCCATCAAACACTCAAAGGACAGGTACAGCACGGCGTTAGATACAGAGTAAAGCACCCTCTACACTGTCCCCATCAAACACTCCCAGGTCAGGTACAGCACGGGGTTAGATACAGAGTAAAGCACCCTCTACACTGTCCCCATCAAACACTCGAAGGACAGGCACAGCACGGGGTTAGATACAGAGTAAAGCTCCACCTACACTGTCCCCATCAAACACTCCCTTGACATGTACAGCACGGGGTTAGATACAGAGTAAAACTCGCTCTACACTGTCCCAATCAAACACTCCCAGCGCAGGTACAGCACGGGGTTAGATACAGAGTAAAGCTCCCTCTACACTGTCCCCATTAAATACTCCAAGGACCGGTAACGCATAGGGTTACATACAGAGTGATGCTCGCTCTACACTGTCCCCATGAAATACTCCAAGGGCAGTTGCAGCACGGTGTTAGATACAGAGGAAATCTACCTCTACACTGTCCCCATCAAACACTCCAAGGACAGATACAGCTCGGGGTTAGATACAGAGTAAAGCTGCCTCTACACTGTCCCCATCAAAGACTCCCAGGACAGGTACAGCACAGGGTTGTATACAGAGTAAAGCTCCGTCTACACTGTCCCCATCAAACACTCCCTTGACATGTACAGCACGGGGTTAGATACAGAGTAAAACTCGCTCTACACTGTCCCAATCAAACACTCCCAGCGCAGGTACAGCACGGGGTTAGATACAGAGTAAATCTTCCTCTACACTGTCCCCATCAAACACTCCCAGGACAGATACAGCACAGGGTTAGATTCAGAGTAAAGCTCCCTCTGCACTGTCCCCATCAAACACTCGAAGGACAGATACAGCACGGCGTTAGATACAGAGTAAAGCACCCTCTACACTGTCCCCATCAAACACTCCCAGGACAGGTACAGCACGGGGTTAGATACAGAGTAGAGCACCCACTAAACTGTACCCATCAAACACTCGCAGGACAGGTACAGCTCGGGGTTAGATACAGAGTTATGCTCCATCTGCACTGTCCCCTACAAACATTCCCAGGACAGACACAGCACGGGGTTAGGTACAGAGTAATGCTCCCACTACACTGTCCCCATGAAATACTCCAAGGACAGGTACAGCATAGTGTTAGATACAGAGTTAAGCTCCCTCTACACTTTCCCCATCAAAAACTCCCTGGATGGATACAGAGTAAAGCCCCTTCTACACTGTCGCCATAAAATACTCCCAGGACTGGTCCAGCACGGGGTTAGATACAGAAAAAAGCTCCCTCTACTCTGTCCCCATCAAACACTCCCAGGACAGATACAGCACAGGGTTAGATACAGAGTAAAGCTCCCTCCACACTGTCCCAATCAAACATTCCCAGGCAGCTACAGCATGGGGTTCGATACAGAGTAAAGCCCCCTCTACACTGTCTCCATCAAACCCTCCCCGGACAGGTACAGCACGGGGTTAGATACAGAGTAAAGCACCATCTACACTGTCCCCATCAAACACTCCCAGGACAGGTACAGCACGGGGTTAGATACAGAGTAAATCTCCCACTACACTTTCCCCATCAAAGACTCCCAGGACAAGTACAGCACGCGGTTAGATATAGTGTAAAGCTCCCTCTACACTGTCCCCATCAAACGCTCCCAGGACAGGTACAGCACGGAGTTAGATAAAGATTAAAGCTCCCTCTACACTGTCCCCATCAAACACTCCCAGGACAGATACAGCACGTTGTTAAATACAGAGTAACGCTCTTTCTACACTGTTCCCATCAAACACTCCCATGACAGATACAGCACGGGGTTAGTTAGAGAGTAAAGCTCCCTCTACACTGTCCCCATAAAATACTCCCAGGACCGGTAACGCATAGGGTTACATACAGAGAGATGCTCGCTCTGCACTGTCCGCATGAAATACTCCAAGGACAGTTTCAGCTCGGGGTTAGATACAGAGTAAAGCTCCCTCTACACTGTCCCCATCAAACACTCCCAGGACAGGTACAGCACGGGGTTAGATACAGATTAACGCTCCCACTACACTTTCCCCATCAAAGACTCCCAGGACAGGTACAGCACGGTGTTAGATACAGTGTAAAGCTCCCTCTACACTGTCCCCATCAAACACTCCCAGGACAGGTACAGCACGGAGTTAGATAAAGAGTAAAGCTCCCTCTACACTCTCCCCATCAAACACTCCCAGGACAGATACAGCACGTTGTTAGATACAGAGTAAAGCTCTCTCTACACTGTCCGCATCAAACACTCCCATGACAGATACAGCACGGGGTTAGATACTGAGTAATGCTCCCTCTACACTGTCCCCATAAAATTCTCCCAGGACCGGTACCGCATAGGGTTACATGCAGAGTGATGCTCGCTCTACACTGTCCCCATGAAATACTCCAAGGACAGTTTCAGCACGGGGTTAGATACAGAGGAAAGCTAATTCTACACTGTCCCCATCAAATACTCCAAGGACAGATACAGTTCGGGGTAAGATACAGAGTAAAGCTACCTCTACACTGTCCCCATCAAAGACTCCCAGGACAGGTACAGCACAGGGTTGTATACAGAGTAAAGTTCCCTCTACACTGTCCCCATCAAACACTCCCAGGACATGTACAGCACGGGGTTAGATACAGAGTAAAGCTCCAACTACACTGTCCCCATCAAACACTCCCAGGGCAGGTACAGCACGGGGTTAGATACAGAGTAAAGCTCCCTCTACACTGTCCCCATCAAACACTCCCAGGACAGGTACAGCACAGGGTTAGATACAGAGTAAAGCTCCCTCTACACTGTCCCCATCAAACACTCCCAGGACATTTACAGCACAGGTTTAAATACATAGTAAAGCTCCGTCTATACTGTCCCAATAAGAAACTCCCAATACAGGTACAGCACGGGGTTAGATACAGAGTAAAGCTCCTTCTACACTGTCCCCCTCAAACACTCCCAGGATAGGTAGAGCACGGGGTTAGATACAGAGTAAAGCTCCCTCTACGCTGTCCCCATCATACACTCCCAGGACAGGTACAGCACGGAGTTAGATACAGAGTGAAGCTCCCTCTACACTATTCCCATCAAACACTCCCAGGACAGGTACAGCACGAGGTTAGATACAGAGTAAAGCTCCCTCTGCACTGTCCCCATCAAACACTCCCAGGACAGGTACAGCACGAGGTTAGAAACAGAGTAAAGCTCCCTCTACACTGTCCCCATCAAACACTCTCAGGAAAGGTACAGCACGGGGTTAGATACATAGTAAAGCTCCCTCTACACTGTCCCCATCATACATTCCCAGGACAGGTACAGCACGGGGTTAGATACAGAGTGAAGCTCCCTCTACACTATTCCCATCAAACACTCCCAGGACAGGTACAGCACGAGGTTAGCTACAGAGTATAGCTCCCTCTACACTGTCCCCATCACACACTCCCAGGACAGATACAGCACAGGGTTAGATACAGAGTAAAGCTCCCTCTACACTGTCCCAATCAAACATTCCCAGGACAGATACAAGACGTTGTTAGATACAGATTAAAGCTCCCTCTACACTGTCCCCATCAAACACTCCCAGGACAGGTACCGCTTAGCGTTACATACAGAGTGATGCTCCCTCTACACTGTCCGCATGAAATACTCCAAGGACAGTTTCAGCACGGGGTTAGATACAGAGTAAAGCTCCCTCTACACTGTCCCCATCAAACACTCCAAGTTTTGATACAGGTCGGTGTTAGTTACAGAGTAAAACTCTATCTGCACTGTCTCCATGAAATACTCCGAGGTCAGTTACAGCACGGGGTTAGATACAGAGTAATGCTCCCTCTACACTGTCCCCATCAAAGACTCCCAGGACAGGTACAGCACAGGGTTAGATACAGAGTAAAGCACCCTCTACACTGTCCCCATCAAACTCTCCCAGGACAGGTACAGCACGGGGTTGGATACAGAGTAAAGCTCCATCTGCACTGGCCCCTACAAACATTCCCAGGACAGACACAGCACGGGGTTAGATACAGAGTAATGCTCCCTCTACTCTGTCCCCATGAAATACTCCAAGGACAGGTACAGCATAGTGTTAGATACAGAGTTAAGGTCCGTCTACACTTTCCCCATCAAAAACTCCCTGGACGGATACAGCACGGGGTTCGATACAGAATAAAGCTCCTTCTAAACTGTCGCCATCAAACACTCCCAGGACAGGTCCAGCACGGGGTTAGATACAGAGTAAAGCTCCCTCTACACTGTCCCCATCAAACACTCCCAGGACAGATACAGCACAGGGTTAGATACAGAGTAAAGCTCCCTCCACACTGTCCCAATCAAACATTCCCAGGCAGCTACAGCATGGGGTTCGATACAGAGTAAATCCCCCTCTACGCTGTCTCCATCAAACCCTCCCCGGACAGGTACAGCATGGGGTTAGATACAGAGTAAAGCTCCCTCTACACTGTCCCCCTGAAATTCTCCTAGGACAGGTACAGCACAGGGTAACATACAGAGTAAAGCACTCTCTACACTTTCCCCATCTAAAACTCCCAGGACGGATACAGCACGGGGTTCGATACAGAGTAAAGCTCCCACTACACTGTCCCCATGGCATACTCCCAGGACAGTTACAGCACGGGGTTAGATACAGCGTAAAGCTCACTCTACACTGTCCCCATCAAAAACTCCCAGGACAGGTACAGCACGGGGTTAGATACAGAGTAAATCTCCCACTACACTGTCCCCATCAAACACTCCCAGGGCAGGTACAGTACGGGGTTAGATACAGCCTAAAGCTCCCTGTACACTGTCCCCATCAAACACTCCCAGGACAGGTACAGCACGGGTTTAGATACAGAGTGAAGCTGCCTCTACACTGTACCCATCAAACACTCCCAGGACAGATACAGCACGGGGTGAGATACAGAGAAAAACTCCCTCTACACTGTCCCCATCAAACACTCCCAGGACAGGTACAGCACGGGGTTAGATACAGAGTAAAGCTCTCTCTTCACTTTCCCCATCAAACACTCCCAAGACAGGTACAGCACGGTGTTAGATACAGAGTAATGCTCCCCCTACACTGTCCCCATCAAACACTCCCAGCGCAGGTACAGCACACGGTTAGATACAGAGTAATGCTTTCTCGACACTGACCCCATCAAACACTCCCAGGGCTGCTACAACACGGGGTTAGATACAGATTAAATCTCCCTTTACACTGTGCCCAGCAAACACTCCCCGGACAGATACAGCACAGTGATAGATAAAGAGTAAAGCTCCCTCTACACTGTCCCAATCAAACACTCCCAGGCAGTTCCAGTACGGGTTTAGATACATAGTAAAGCTCCCTCTACACTGTTCGCATCAGACACTCCCAGGATAGGTACAGCACAGGGTTAGATACAGACTAATGCTCCCTCAACACTGTCCCCATGAAACACTCTCAGGACAGTTACAGCACGATGTTAGATATAGAGTAATGCTCCCCCTACACTGTCCCCATCAAACACTCCCAGGGCAGGTACAGCACGGGGTTAGATACAGAGTAAATCTCCCTCTACACTGTCCCCATCAAACACTCCCAGGGCAGGTACAGCACGGGTTTAGATACATAGTAATGCTCCCTCTACACTGTCCCCATTAAACACTCCCAGGACAGGGACAGCACGGGGTTAGATACATAGTAAAGCTCCCTATACACTGTCCCCATCAAACACTCCCAGGACAGGTACAGCACGGGGTTAGATACAGAGTAAAGCTCCCTCTACACTGTCCCCATCAAACACTCCCAGGACAGGTACAGCACCGGGTTAGATACAGAGTAAAGCTCACTCTACACTTTCCCCATTAAACACTCCCAGGGCAGGGACAGCACGGGGTTAGATACAGAGTTAAGCTCCCTCTACACTGTCCCCATCAAACACTCCCAGGACAGGTACAGCACGGGGTTAGATACAGAGTAAAGCTCCCTCTATACCGTCCCCATCAAATACTCCCAGGACATGTACAGCACGGGGTTAGATACAGAGTAAAGCTTCCTCTACACTGTCCCCATCAAACACTCCCAGGGCAGGTACAGCACAGTGTTTGATACAGAGTAAAGCTCCCTCTTCACTTTCCCCATCAAACACTCCCAGGACAGGTACAGCACGAGTTTAGATACAGAATAAAGCTACTTCTACCCTCTCCCTATCCAAGAGTTTGTCTCCAAGAATCAATGAAGGGTAGAATATTCAGCATAGTAAGGGACCATTTGACCTCTCATGCCAATGCCAGTTCTTTGGTAAACCTATCCAATTTGTTCCACTCACTATTTTCCCCTCAAGTCCCTGTAACATTTTTCATTTCATGCATTTATCCCATTCCCCTTTTGAAAGTTCCTATTGAATCTGCTTCCCCCGCCCTTTCAGGCAGCGCCTTCCAGATCACAACAACTCGCTGTGTTAAAAAAAAATTCCCCTCATCTCCCCCACCTCTGGTTCTTTTGCCAATCACTTTAAATCTATTACCAACCCTCCTGGCACTGGAAAAGGTTTGTCCTTATTCACTTTATCTCAACCATTCATCATTTTGGACACCTCGATTACATCCCCTCCTAACCTTCTCTGCTCTAAGGAGAACAATCTCCGCTTCTCCAGTCTCTTCACGTACACTGAGGTCCCCTGATCCCTGGTCCCGTTCTGGTAAATCTCCTCCGCACTGTCTCCCAGGCCTCGACATCCTTTCTAAAGTGCAGAGCCCAGGATTGGACACGTTACTCTAGCTGAGGCCTGAGGCCTAACCAGTGTTTGATGCTCTATGCATTTTGCACTCTGTGCCTCTCTTAGTAAATCCACGGTTGTCAAAAAAATCTTTTCTGTGTGTTCTGCCCACATTCAGAACGTTGCGCACTTAACACTCCCGGGCCTTCCTGAACCTTCCAACCCTTTAAAAATGGTACCATTTCATTTACATTGCCTCACCTCATTTTACCGACCAAAATGCATCACTTCCCCAAAGCATTACATTTAATTTTACCAGAACTGCACTGAGGCCGATGCCCTTGCCGGGTGGTTTGCTGGCCGGGAGGGATTGAACCAACTTGGCAGCGGGTGGTGGGCGCCAGGGTGTAGCATTAGGAAGGGGAAGCAAGACGCATGAAGGATTGGGAGAGGCAGATATCGCTAAAGTAAGAAGTAGTAAGGCACTCAGTGAGGAATGCAATAAGGTTTCCAGTGCAGTGCAGCAAACACACGAAGCAAAGCTGGCACAGATAGCCATTTGGAATATGATGCTGCAGTGATAATTGAGATTTGGCTCCGTAAAGGACAGGACTGGGCACTAAATATTCCTGGATACAAGGTGTTCAGGAAAGATAGGGAGGCAAATAAAAGGAAGAAAAAAAAAAATAAAGCGGGGTCACTGCAAGGGAAGCAGCTGGTTGGCGAGCAGCCGGTGAGGTCTGGGGTTTACTTCTGTTAAGTCAGTTAATGAGGGAGCAGATAGAGGTATGGCAGGACGCCTCAGTCTCGTGGAGTGCGCATCCTGTGCCACGTGGGAACCCCAGGATGCTTCCCGTGTCCTGAAGGTGGCAGAACAAGTTGAGCAGGTTTTTAAGAACCATGACTTTACTAGGAGAGGCACAGAGTACAAAATGCATGGAGTATAAAACACTGGTTAGGCCCGAGGCCTCAGCCTGTGGAGAGGATGTTTCCTCTTGTGGGAGAATCTGGAACTGGGGGGTGGGGGCAGGGTGGGTGGGGGGGGGCTGTCACTGTTTAAAAATTCTCCTATCTCTGTCTTAAATGGGTGACCCCTAAAAATAAGGGGTCGGCTATTTAAAACAGAGATGAGGAGAATTTTTTTCTCTCAGAGGTTAGTGAGTCTTTGGAACTCTCTTCCTCAAAAGGCAGTGGAAGCAGAGTCTTTGAATAGTTTTAAGTTAGAGGTGGATAGATTCTTGATTAACAGGGGGGTGGAAGGTTACCGGGGGTCGGCAGGAATGTGGGGTTGAGGTTACAATCAGATGAGCCATGATCTTATTGAATGTCGGAACAGGCTCGAGGGGCCGAGTGGCCTCACTCCTGCTCCTAGTTCGTTTGTGCGTATGTCTGCTCGTATGTAAGTATGGTCAGCTGGATGAGCTCAAGCTCAGGGTTTCGCCGCTACCTCTGAGGTGCATCCGTGAGGTCGAGGGTTTCGTAGACAGTACGTTTCCAGAGCCAATCGCCGCACAGCTAAAGGGCATTGCTGGCCGGGAGGCAATAGACGGCCATCTGACCATCAGAGAGGATCGGGCAGGCAGTGCTGGAGTCCCCTGAGCGCGTCCCGCTCTCGAACCGTTATCCAGTGCCGGGGGAGAGTGATGGTTCCCCGGGGCGGGGTGTGCAGACAAAGGCAAGGCCAAGGCATCGCGGGTGGCTCGACTGTGCAGAGGGGGGGGGAAACGGCAGGAAGAAGGCTGAGAAAGCAATAGAGAAATAGTTCGGGAAACGGGCAGGCGTTTCTGCAGCCGCGGGCTGATTCCTGGGAAGGCAGGGTTGTCGGATGAGGAGAGATTGGGCCGACTAGGCCTATATTCACTGGAGTTTGGAAGAATGAGAGGGGATCTCATCGAAACATATAAAATCCTGACAGGGATGGACAGACTGGATGCAGGGACGATGTTCCCTCTGGCTGAGGGGTCTAGAACAAGGTGGTCACAATCTCAGGATACGGGATAGACCCTTTAGGACTGAGATGAGGAGAAGTGTCTTCACTCAGAGGGTGGTGAGCCTGTGGAATTCTCTACCACAGAAGGCTGTGGAGGCCAAGTCATTGAATATATTTAAGAAGAAAATAGGTTTCTGGACTCTAAAGGTGTCAAGGGGTATGGGGAGAGCGTCAGTATGCCATTGAGATAGAGGGTCACCTTATATTGAATGGCGGAGCAGACTCTAAGGGCTGAAGACCTATTCCTGCTCCTATTTTCTATGTTTCTATGTCTAGTCCAGGATGGTAAGTTGGTGTCAGGGTCAAGGATGTCACAAGGCAGCTGCAGAGCAGCCCGACAGGAAAGGGTGAAAGGTCAATGGTCAGTGGTCATCGGTACCACGACATAGGTAGAAAGAGGGGATGAGGTTCTGCAGGCAGAGTGTGGGGAGCTAGGGAAGAGAACCAGCCACCAAGGCCTCAAAGGTCATAACCTCTGGATTCCCCCAGCCAGTGAGTAGAGAAGCAGGAGGACGGAGCAGATGAATGTGTGACTGGAAGGATGGCGCAGGAGGGAAGGTTTCAGGTTTGTCCGTCATTCGGACCAGTTCTGAGGCAGATGGGGCCGGTACAGACCGGACAAGTTACACCTAAACAGAGGCGGGACTGATGTCCCAGGTTCACTAAATCGGTCCCTGGGATGAGGGGCTTGTCCAATTGATGAGAGGCTGAGTAAATTGAGCTTATAGTCTCTGGAGTTTCGAAGAACGAGCGGCGATCTCATTGAAACCTACAAGACAGCGGCATTGTCACAGGGCTCGTATTCCCGAGACCCAGGGTAATGCTCTGGGGACCTGGGTTCGAATCCCACCCACGGGGCAGATGGTGAAATTTAAATCCAATAAAAATCTGGAATTAAAAGTCCGATGATGACCATGAAACCATTGCCGGTTGTTGTAAAAAACCCATCTGGTTCACTAATGCCCCTTTAGGGAAGGAAATCTGCCGTCCTTACCCGGTCTGGCCTACATGTGACTCCAGACCCACAGCAAATGTAGTTGACTCTTAACTGCCCTCTGAACAAGGGCAATTAGGGATGGGCAATAAATGTTGGCCTAGCCAGCGACACCCACATCCAATGAAGGAATATATATTAGAAAATGTTTTAAACTCTGAAGGGGTTGTGACAGGGTGGACGCTGAGAGATTGTTTCCGCTGGTCGGGGAATCTAAAACACGGGGGCCCAGTCTCAGGGTAAGGGGCCGATCATTTAGGACTGAGATGAGGAGAAATTTCTTCACTCAGAGGTTTGTGAATCATTGGAATTCTCTACCCCAGAGGATTGTGGATTCTCCATCATTGGATATATTTAACGCTGGGACAGGCAGATTTTTGGTCTCTCAAGGAATGAAGGGATATGGGGAGCGGGCGGGAAGATGGAGTTGAAGCCCAAGATCAGCCATGATCGTGTTGAATGGCAGAGCAGGCTCGATGGGCCGAATGGTCTACTCCGGCTCCTGTTTCTGATGTTCCTTTGTCCTTGCCCATTGTGGGGGGGCTGCTTTGCGAATGCTATCGGGGGGAAAATTCAAACGGACTTGGGAGGGGCTTTTTGAACCATTGGGCAGGATTTTGCCCTTGGCGTGCGGGCTGGGCGGGAAGTTGCCCGCGATCGGGCCCGGAAGGCAATTTCACGGTAGCGGGTCAGTTAAGGCCCGCCCAGCGCGGGACACGTGCCTGTGCGGGCGGGGACAGGGTGGGGGTCACAGGTGTGCGAGCAGGGCGGACACACCCTTAGCGCTTGGGCGCAAGTGTGCGCTACATAACCTCCCTGAGGCAGCCTCTCTCTCTCAGGGAGATGAAGATATGCGACAAAATATAATGACAAAAATAAAAATGTAACGAAACACGTCCCCTCCCCCGTGTGACTCTGTCACGTGAGCAGGGATGGGTTATACACGAAGGAATTAAGTTTGGATTTTGTTTTTATTTGCTGTTGGAAGCCTCCTCCCGCCCATGGATGAGGTTTCCAAAAGTTGCCAAGGCCGCTTGGCCTTTTCACCGGCCCTGCCGACCCGTATTCTGCTGCAGTACGGTCCAGGGAGACAGGATGGTGGGCCCAGAATGCATTCAGCAGCCGAATGCAATTTGAAAAGGGAAAAGGTCACGCTAGTGTTAATAGCCGAAAAACACGGGGCTTGCTCTCCCCCGCTGACCTGCTCTCCCACTACAGGCTCCACTGGCTGCTCTTCCCCTTCCTCCAGTGGCAGCCGTCCAGGGGCTACCGAGACTGCACTTGAATCGGCTGCCTGGTCGCCGTTGGACCCGAGGGACATCAAGCCCCCCCCCCGGCCCGATATATTTCCAAGTCAGGATGGTGAGTGGCTCGGAGGGGAACTTCCAGGTGGTGGTGTTCCCATGTGTCTGCTGCCCTTGTCCTTCTAGATGGTAGAGGTCGTGGGTTTGGGCGGTGCTGTCGAAGGAGCCTTGGCGAGTTGCTGCAGTGCATCTTGTAGATGGTACACACACTGCTGCCCCTGTGTGTCGGTGGTGGAGGGAGTGGATGTTTGTGGATGGGGTGCCAATCAAGCGGGGCTGCTTTGTCCTGGACGGTGTCGAGCTTCTTGAGTGTTGTGGGAGCTGCAACTCATCCAGGCAAGTGGGGAGTATTCCATCACACTCCTGACTTGTGCCTTGTAGATGGTGGACAGGCTTTGGGGAGTCAGGGGGTGAGTTACTCTCCGCAGGATTCCCAGCCTCAAATACATATGAACAAATCATTGAAAGTGGCAGTGCAGGTTGAGGAAGCAGTTAAAAAAAAGCCTATGGTTAAGCGGATAAAAGGCATACAGGATCCTGGATTTTATACCGAAGAGTACAAAAGTAAGGAAGCGATGATGAACCTTCATAAAACATCGGTTCGGACTCAACTGGAGCACTGCGCCCAGTTCTGGGCACCGCACTTTGGGAAGGATGTGAAGGCTGCGGAGAGAGCGCAGAAAAGATTCATGAGTTCCAAGGAGGAGGGACCTCCCCCCCTCCCCCATTGCATGGGATAGGCTGGAGAAGCCAGAGCTGTTCTCCTCTGGGAAGAGGAGGTTGAGAGGGGGGGGACGTGTTTGAAAACCAGGAGGGGTCTGGTCGGAGCAGGAGGGGTGAAGCTGCTCCCCATTGGCAGGGGGTTCGAGATCCGTGGGCACCGATTTAAGGTCGATTGACAGAAGAAGCAATAGCGACACGGGGAAGATGTTTTTACATTCAGCGGGCGGCTAGGGTCGGGAATGCAGTTGCTGAGAGTGTGGGGTGACGGGGGCAGATTCAATCGAGGCATACCAGGGTGAATTGGATAATATCGGGAGAGAAAAAAAACTCACAGGGAGCTAGCACGGGATACATAAGGCCAAACGGCCTCGTTCTGCGCTGTGATTATAATTATAATTATATGTCCTAACATCCTCAGCGCTTGCTATGCTTCTGAGTTTAACATCATCTACAAACCTTGACATTCATGCCCCCGATGCCCGAGACCAGGGCATTAATAAACAGCAAAAAAAGAGCAGTGGTTGAAACACTGCCCCTTGGGGTAAAGGCCACTGTATAAATTCCTCCAGTCTGATCAAATAGCCGTTCGCTATCACGTGACTCTCTGCTTTCTGTCTGTTAGCCAAATTTGTACCCGCACCGGTACCGCCCTATGGCTTTCATTTTACTAACCAGTCTGTTGCGTGGTCGAATGTCTTTGAACGCCTATGTACACAACATCAACCACACTACCCTCATCGACCCTTACCATCGCTTCATCAAAGAACACAGTCAAGTTCATCAACTATGATTTGCTTTTAACAAATCCATATTGACTGCCATTTATTAGCCCACACCTTTCCAAATGCCTATTTTTTTCCCCGGAATTATTGTCTCTAATAGTTTCCCCACCACAGAATGGCCTGTTGTTGCTTATCCCCTTTCACTCTTTCACGGGGTGTGAGTGTCGCTGGCAAGGCCAGCATTTGTTGCCCATCCCTAATTACCCTTGAGCTGAGTGTCTCACTCGGCCATTTCAGAGGGCAGTTAAGAGTCAACCACATCGCTTTGGGTCTGGAGTCACATGTAGGCCCAGACCGGGTAAGGACGGCAGATTTCCCTCCCCTAAAGGGGACATTAGTGAACCAGATGGGGGTTTTTCAACAATCAGTGATGGTTGCCATGGTCATCATCACTGAGACTCGCTTTATATTAATGGAATTGATATTCCACCAGCTGCTGTGGTGGGAGTTGAACCTGTGTTAGCACACAAGCCCGTGCCTTTGGATTACTAGTCCAATGATATCCCCAATAAGACACTGGCTCCACCCCTTCTGCTTGCTTCCTTTTGTCAGGGGTCGAACATTTGCAGCCCTCTTCTCTACAATTAGCCCCATGTCTGAAGCTCGACACCATCCAGGACAAAGCGGCCCACTTAATCGGCACACCATCCACCACCTTCAACACTCACTCCCTCCACCACTGACGCACAGTAGCAGCAGTGTGTGTGCCATCTACAAGATGCACTGCAGCAACTCACCAAGGCTCCTTCAACAGCACCTTCCAAACCCACGACCTCTACCAGCTAGAAGGACAAGGGCAGCAGACACATGGGGAACACCACCACCTGCAAGTTCCCCTCCAAGTCACTCCCCATCCTGACTTGGAAATATATCGGCCGTACCTTCACTGTGGCTGGGTCAAAATCCTGGAACTCCCTTCCTAACAGCGCTGTGGGTGTCCCTACACCACAGGGGCTCAAGATGGCGGCTCACCCACCACCTTCTCAAGGGGCAATTAGGGATGGGCAATAAATGCTGGGCCCAGCCAGCGACGCCCACATCCCGTGAAAGAATAAGAAAAAGGATTGTGACCGCAGCCTTTGGTATTTCGGCCCCCACATCGTTCACTCGCCTATGGTGCACCCCATCCAGACTGGAGACGTTTACATTTCGAGGGCAGTGAACCTGAGACGGCAGGTGCAACATGGCCTGGATTGAGGGTAAAACACCCCTTCCTCACCGAACATCACAACAACTTTCAATGGTACAGCACCTTGTACACTGTGCAGTTCTCCAAGGAGCTTCTCCAATGGCTTTAATCAACATGACACTGAGTCACATCAAGAGATATTAGGGCAGGTGGCCAATGGCTTGGTCAAATACGTAGGTTCTAAGGTGCATCGTAGAGAGAGGCGGAGAGGTTTAGGGAGGGAATTCCAGAGCTTGGGGCCTCCCCCAGGCAGCTGAAGGCCTGGCCGCCAATGGTGGAGCGATTAAAATTGGCGGTTGTGGGGGGGAGTGTGCAAGAGCTCAAAATTGGAGGAGCGCAGAGGTCACAGAGGGCACGGAGCTGGAGGAGGCTACAGAGATAGGGAGGGAAGAGGAGACGGAGGGATTTGAACGTGAGGGTGAGAATTTAAACTTCAAGGTATTGCCGAACCAGGACTCAATGTAGTTCTACAAGCACAGGGACGATGGGTTAGACAGGATTTAATGCGGGTTAGGAATCCGGGCTGGAGAGTTTTGGATGAGCTCAAGTTTACAGAGGAAGGAAGATGCCGAGACCCTAAGTGCTGGAATCGCCTCCCTAAACCTCTCCTCCCTTAAGGAGTGAAGAAGAACATTGTGGACACAGCGATCGGTGATGACCTGGAACTCGCTGCCCACGAAGGGTGGGGGGTGGAAGCAGAGACGATGAATGATTTCAAAAGGAAATTGGATGGACATCAGAGGGAATTAAACCTGCAGGGATACGGGGATAGAGCAGGGGTGGGGAATGGGACTGACTGGATTGGTGTACAGAGAGCCGGCATGGACTGGATGGGCCGAATGGCCTCTTTCTGTGCTGTAAATGACTGTACGGCTTTAAGGCTCTATAACTTTCATGTGATGCACCTTTGGGTGTTTTTCTACTTTGAAGAGTCTATATTAGTGTGAGTTGCTGCTGTTTTAGTGATGTCGGTTGAGGGGTAAATATTAGCCCCAGGACACCGGGGAGAACTCCCCCCCCTGCTTTTCTTCCAATAATGGCCACGAGATCACCTGAGAGGGCAGATGGAGGCCTCAATTTATTAATGTCTCAGCCGCAAGACAGTACCTCCGACAGTTCAGCACTCCCCCGACCCCCTCTCCCCCCGACCCCCTCTCCCCCCGACCCCCTCTCCCCCCGATGCAGGAACTGGGAGTGTCGGCCTGGGTTTGGCACTCAAGTCTCTGGGGTGGGATTTGATCCTATGACCTTCTGACTCAGAAGCGGAGGTCGCAGGGGGAGAGAGAGAGAGACACCATTGGAGCTAAGCTAGTGTTGTAAAATGGCCGGGGAGCCTCCTGGGTAATTCAGGGGCCTCTAACGGCGAAAGAGGAGGAGAAGGACAAAGGGAGGTTAGGAGAAATTTCTTTCATGCAGAGGATTCCCTGCAAGGGCAGGGAAAAAAACATCTGACCAGTGTGGGGAGCGGAGCCAATAACAGCTTTTCAATATCCGGGATAGATGTTTGGAAAAACGGGAAATCGAAAAGTGACCCGATAAAGGGCAGTGGAACGAGGCTGAGTGTGGGCACTTTCAGAGGGAGAGTACACGGACAATGGGCCGAATGGCCTCTCTGCATGCTGCAAAATTGTGTGGCCCTGGCAGAGGCCCAACCCCTTGTTGTAGGGTGTTGGATACAGTTCGCTAGGTCTTAATGAAGTCCTTGTAGCCTTAAATAGTACGCCATGACATGTGTATTGATTAACTACAAGAACTATGTACATTTAGACAGTGAAAGGTCCATGCTCGGAGCTATCTCCATGCTTGCTCATACACACGTCTCTGTCCAACACTACACTGAGCCCTAGGTGCGGGTCATGTGTTCTCTTACATCACTGTGTGGGCGGTACTGTACTCAGGGCCACCTTAACTCTATACGTGCCAGACCCTTACACCACACTCCTGTGCCACACCCTAGAGAGGGTCAGACGGGGGCAGATGGAGGCCTGGGCGAAGGCTCCTCCTCCACCGGAGAATAGCTCCCTGGGCCTTATGGGACTGACCCGTGAGGAGGTATCAGTGCAGTCCTCTCCCGTTCTGAATGGGAGGGGGAGTAGCGATGAGGGAACAAGAAGCAAAAATTCAATCCCCTAAAATTCAGACCCTGCAACCATTCCCTACACAGGTGTCCAAGGCCGGTCTCTGAATATTCATGAGTGCAAACACTGCACATTCACATAATCTCAGTGATTAAAAGGATGAGCAGATGTGTGCGATGCATTCTCGGTGCCAAATGAGGGATTTTTTGGAAGGCTTTTTTTGAACAAAGTGAGGACAATTGTGTGTGTCTGTGTCTGTGCCTGTGTGTGTGTGTGTGTGTGTCTGTGTTTGTGCCTATGTGTGTGTCTGTGTGTGTGTGCCTGTGTACCTGTGCCTGTGTTTGTGTGTGTGTGTGTGTTTGTGTTTGTGCCTGTGTGTGTGTGTTTGTGTTTGTGCCTGTGTGTGACTGTGTGTGTGTGTGCGTGCACATCTGTGTGTTTGTGTCTGTGTCTGTGTGTGTGTGCGTGTGTACTTGTGTGACTGTGTGTGCCTGTGCCTGTGTATATCAATGTGACTGTGTGTCTGTGTGACTGTGTGCCTGCGTGAATGTGTACATGTGCCTGCATGTGTTTGTGTGTGTGTGTGTGCCTGCGTCTGTGTGTATGCCTATGTGTGTGCGTGTGTGTGTGCGCGCGTGTGTGTCTGTGTCTGTGTGTGTGTGTCTGTGTGTTTGCGTGCGTGTGTGTATTTCTGTGACTGTGTGTGCCTACGCCTGTGTATATCTGTGTGACTGTGTGTCTGTGCGTGTGTGTGTGTCTGTGTGGTGGGGTGGGGGGTGGGGGAGGGAGGAGAGGGTCAGGGAGAATTCAGCTCATGCATCAGCAACAAGAGCATGCTCAGTGTTAAAATGTCCCTGCAATTATATCGAACCTTGCGCACTTGGAGTGCGTGGCCTGAAAGGGCAGTGGAAGCAGATTCAACATTACCTTTTAAAAGGGATATATACTTGTAAAGGAAAAATTCATACGGTCCATGGCTCACGAGATTGATGCCTGGCCTAAGAGGGCTTCCCTATGAGGAGAGATCGAACAGATTGGGCTCATATTCTCCGGCGTTCAGCAGAATGAGAAGTCACCTCATTAAAACATGTAAAATTCTGCGAAGGTTTGAAAGGTTGGATGTCGAGGGGGTGGTGCCCCTGGTTGGAGTGTCCAGGGCAAGGGAGCCTTCTATCAATGTAAGGGGTTGGCCATTTAGACCTAGAGCAGGAGAAATCTTCTTCACTCAGAAGATTGTGAATCTCTGGAAGTCTCTACCCCTGCGCATGCTCAGTTCGTGAGTCTATTCAAGGCTGAGGTCAATAGACTTTTGGACTCTGATGCAAGCAAAGGATACGGGGGTGGGTTGGGAAGGTGGAGTTGAGGGAGAAGGTCAGCCATGATCTTACTGAATGGTGGGACACGCTCTACAGGCCAACTCCTACTCTGACTTCATATGTTCTCCAGTCTTTATGAAGAGCAGGGGGGGGAGTGGGACTAATTGAATTGCTCTTTCAAAGAGCCAGCACATCCCCAAGGGGCTGAATGGTCTTCTTAGGCACAGCAAGACTCTACGGCACCTCAGGGTTGGTCCTGAAGCGCTTCACTTTCGTTGCAACTCAGGCAGCCTTCACAACTATTTTGCGCACAGCAAGCTCCCACGAATAGCGATTGTGTGGGGTTGGCTGAGGGAGAGATGCTGGCCCCAGGTCACCTGCTCATCTTCCAATGGCAGCTACACGCCTGAGGAATCAGCCTATTTGGTCATGGGGGGCATCACAGCCTGATCCAAGCCTTCGGTATCTGCACATTTCCCCATAGGCCTTTGAATAATGAGCCTGGATCTTCCCCACTTGCCTGGATGAGTGCAGCTCCCACAACGCTCAAGGAGCTCGACACCATCCAGGACAAAGCAGCCCCGCTTGATTGGCACCACATCCACAAACATCCACTCCCTCCACCACCGACGCACAGTAGCAGCAGTGTGTGTACCATCTACAAGATGCACTGCAGCAACTCACCAAGGTTCCTTCGACAGCACCTTCCAAACCCACGACCACTACCACCTAGAAGGACAAGGCCAGCAGACACATGGGGAACACCACCACCTGCAAGTTCCCCTCCGAGCCACTCACCATCCCGACTTGGAAATATATCGGCCATTCCTTCACTGTCGCTGGGGTCAAAATCCTGGAACTCCCTCCCTAACAGCGCTGTGGGTGTACCTACACCACAGGGACTGCAGGGATTCAAGAAGGCAGCTCACCCACCACCTTCTCAAGGGGCAGTTAGGGATGGGTAACAAATGGCAGCCCAGCCAGCGACACTCACAACCCTGGCTCATTTGCCCTTCTTCTTCCCACTGTCTGTAACTCCGCAGTGCTCCCAACGCTCCTGGGTGAGTTCACTGAACTGAGCACAGAGCGGGGATGGACCCAGAGGATCATCTCCGGACAATCTGTTCAGGTTAAGGTGACGGTGAAACTCCTGAGAGTGCATTATTGTCACCTCCTGTCTTAGGCAGGGAGGGGCAACAACACTTGCTCACTGCCACTCTCTGCTTCCCCCACCCCCTCAATGCAGCTTTTGGAGCTTTCTCTCTCTCTCTCTCTCTCTCTCTCTCTCTCTCTCTCACCTCTGAGTCAGAATGTCGTGGGTATGAGTCCCGCTCCAGAGACTGGAGCCTCATAAACCCCGGCCGACGTACCCACTGCCCGTCCTGAGGGGGTGCTGCACTGTCAGAGGTGCCGTCTTTTGGATGAGGCGCTATAAACTGACCGCCAACCCCCCGCCCCCCCCTCCCTTCGCCTGCCTTCTCAGGTGGATGCAAAGATCCCACGGCCACTATTAAGAGAAGAGTGGTGGTGGCTGGGGGTGTGTGGGGGGAGGGGTTCTAGCAGGGGAGTTGTGGTGGGGGTGTTGTTGGGGGGTGTGATTGTGGTTTGGGGGTTGTGGTGGGGGGGGGTGGTTGTAGTAGAGGGTGGAGTGGCGGGGTTGTGGTGGGGGTGGTTGTGGTGGGGGGGTTTGTGGTGGGGGGGGTTGTGGTGGGGTGGTTGTGGTGGGGGGGGTTGTGGTGGGGGGGTTTGTGGTGGGGGTGGTTGTGGTGGGGGTGGTTGTGGTGGGGGGGTTGTGGTGGGGGGGGTTGTGGTGGGGGGGGTTGTGGTGGGGGGTTTGTGGTGGGGGGGTTGTGGTGGGGGTGGTTGTGGTGGGGGGGTTTGTGGTGGGGGGGGTTGTGGTGGGGGGGTTGTGGTGGGGGGGTTGTGGTGGGGGTGGTTGTGGTGGGGGTGTTGTGGTGGGGGTGGTTGTGGTGGGGGGGTTGTGGTGGGGGGGTTTGTGGTGGGGGTGTTGTGGTGGGGGTGGTTGTGGTGGGGGTGTTGTGGTGGGGGTGGTTGTGGTGGGGGGGTTGTGGTGGAGGTGGTTGTGGTGGGGGTGGTTGTGGTGGGGGGGTTGTGGTGGGGGTGGTTGTGGTGGGGGGGTTGTGGTGGGGGGGTTTGTGGTGGGGGTGTTGTGGTGGGGGTGGTTGTGGTGGGGGTGTTGTGGTGGGGGTGGTTGTGGTGGGGGGGTTGTGGTGGAGGTGGTTGTGGTGGGGGTGGTTGTGGTGGGGGGGTTGTGGTGGGGGTGTTGTGGTGGGGGTGGTTGTGGTGGGGGGGTTGTGGTGGGGGTGGTTGTGGTGGGGGTGTTGTGGTGGGGGTGGTTGTGGTGGGGGTGTTGTGGTGGGGGTGGTTGTGGTGGGGGGGTTGTGGTGGGGGTGGTTGTGGTGGGGGGGTTTGTGGTGGGGGTGTTGTGGTGGGGGTGGTTGTAGTGGGGGGGTTGTGGTGGGGGGGTGGTTGTGGTGGGGGGGTTGTGGTGGGGGTGGTTGTGGTGGGGGGGTTGTGGTGGGGGGGTTGTGGTGGGGGGGTTTGTGGTGGGGGTGTTGTGGTGGGGGTGTTGTGGTGTGGGGGGTTGTGGTGGGGGGGTTGTGGTGGGGGTGGTTGTGGTGGGGGGGTTGTGGTGGGGGTGGTTGTAGTGGGGGGGTTGTGGTGGGGGGGTGGTTGTGGTGAGGGGGGATTGTGGTGGGGGATGGTTGTGGTGGGGGTAGGGGGGTTGTGGTGGGGGTGGGGGATGTGGTGGGGGGTGGGGTGGGGGGGTGGTGGTGGGGGGTGTGGTTATGGTGGGGTGGGGGAGTTGTGATGGTCGGGGGGTGGTTGTGGTGGGGGGGGTGGGGGTTGTGGTAGGGGGTGGGGAAGTGGGTTCTCCCCAGTGTCCTGGAGTCAATACTTGTCCCTCAGCCAATATTACTCGAAACAGATGATCTGTGTCACTACTGCGTTGGCGTTTGTGGGAGCTTGCTGTGCACAAAATGGCTACCAGGTTTCCTAGAACAGGGATACACTTCAAGAAGTACCTCATTGACTGTAAAGCCCTGTGGGGCACCCTGAGGTTGTGAAATGGCACGGATTGGCACAGTGATGCCAGAGCACCGCTTGTCTTGGTTATGCCCGAGGAAAATGCTTATAGGAATAAATGGTGTCCCGCAGTCAATAACTTGCTCCGTGAGAGGACAGTGGTCTATCCTCGGGCTTAACTAACACCCCTTGAAGTGATGACATTGGCCTTTTAAGGCTGCCATGGCAACACTGCTAATACAGTGAATGGGAGGGGACAACAGCTGCCTAACATGTCTACTCTCTCTTGCTTTCTCTCTCTCACTCACTTCTATCTCTCTCTGTTTCTCTACATCTTCCCACATCCTTCCATTTCTCCACTCCCTCTATGTCTGTTTCTTTCTCTCTCCCCCTCCTCCCTCTCCCCTCAACTTCTCCTGCTCTCTCCTTCTCTCCCAGCCTGTCACTTTCTCACTCCCTCCCTCCCTCACAGAATCAGTGAATTGTTACTTCCTCCTCACACTTTCTCTCTCCCTCCATCTCCCTCCCTCCCTCTCCATGGTGGACCCCACCAGAATCGAACTGCCCTCTGATTCCAGGGGTCTGGACTGACCTAGGGGAAGAGTGTGAGCCCTACATTTCCTGGCTCAAAGCAAGGGCAGCGCTGGAATTATGGGGGGCAAACTGGGGAATTGTCACACTGCCCCTGGGTTAGGGAGGGGCAGCGGGGGCTTTGTCGGGGCGGGGGGGAAATCATCCCAGCGGAGACTCTTAATTACTGTCCAGGACTCTTGCTGAGAATTACATGGGGGTCTGTGTGTGTGTGTGTGTGTGTGTGAGGGTGTGTGTCTGTATAGGTGTTTGTGTGAGTGTGTTGTGTGTGCATGTGCGTGTGTGTGTGCGTGCGAATGTCTGTGTGTACATGTCTGTGTGTGTGCATTTGCACATGTGTGCATGTGTGGGCATATGCCTGTCTGTGTGTGCATGTGTGTGTTTGTGTGTGTGCGTGCGTGAGTGTGTGTGTTTCTGTCTGTGTCCATGTGTTTGTGTGTGTGTTTCTGTGTGTGTGTTTGTGTGTGTGTGTGTCTGTATCTGTATCTGTGTTTGTGTGAGTGTGTGTGTGTGCGTGTGCATGTGTGCATGCACATGTCTGTTAATGTGTGCGTGTGTGTATTTGCATGTGTGTATACCTGTCTGCGTGTGCATGTGTGTGTTTGCATGTGCACATGTGTGTTTGAGAGTGTATGTTTGCATGTGTCTGTTTGAGTGTGTGTGTGTGTGTGTTTCTATGTGTGTATGTGTGTGTGTGTGTGTGTGAGAGTGTGACTGTGTGTGTATGAGTGTGTACGTGTGAGTGTGTGTGTGTGAGTTTGTGTGTGTGTGAGAACGTGTGTGTGAGTGTGTATGTCTGAGTATGTGAGTGTCTGTGAGTGTGTGTGTGTATGTGTGTGATGTGTGTATTGTGTGTGTGTGTGTGATGTGTGTGTGTGTGTGTGTGATGTGTGTATTGTGTGTGTGTGTGTGTGTGTGATGTGTGAATTGTGTGTGTGTGTGTGTGTGTGTGTGTGTGTGATATGTGCACTGTGTGTGTGTATGTGTGTGATGTGTGAATTGTGTATGTGTGTGTGTGATGTGTGTACTGTGTGTGTGTGTGTGTGTGTGATGTGTGTGTGTATATGACAGAGGAAAGTGATTCTTGCTTTTCTGTAACACACTCCTTCTATGGCTGAATATCTTGCTTCTCCTCATGACCCACATGGATTTCCCATCGCAGAATGGTAATTTCTGAGGGGGGAAGTAAATAGCTCGCTAAGACCTTTGGATTCTCTCCAACACACCACCAACCCCATCCCCTCGTCCTCCTCCCCAGCCCCACCATCCCACCTAGTGTCAGCTCACTGGCTCAGACAGAGTGGGTAAGGGAAGGAATGAGGGAGAGGCAGAGGCTTCCTGGGGGCTGCTAAGCCAACCACCAGCCCTCAGCCAGGAGACCCGCAAAGCTGCAGCAGTGAGGGAGGAGTAAGGCAGGAAAAGGGTTAAATCCATTATCAAGGGACAAGCTCCAACCAATACACATTGTAAACAGAGGCAGTTGCCAGGGTAACCAGCACTCACCTCCACTTATAGAGCAGAGCAGAGGAGAGATAGCTCTGAATAAACCAAATCTGAACAAATGTCTCCAGTCACTGCTCACCATGCAGCTAATACCTATGCATGCCCGTCTGTGTGTGTGTGTGTTTGTGTGTCTCTGATTGTCTGCCTCTGTGTGTGTGTGTGTGTGTGTGTGTGTGTGTCTGATTGTCTGCCTGTGTGTGTGTCTGATTGTCTGCCTGTGTGTGTCTGATTGTCTACCTGTGTGTGTGTGTGTGTCTGATTGTCTGCCTGTGTGCGTGTGTGTGCCTGATTATCTACCTGTGTGTGTGTTTGTGTGTCTCTGATTGTCTGCCTGCATGTGTGTGCCTGATTGTCTGCCTGTGTGTGTGTCTGATTGTCTACCTGTGTGTGTGTTTGTGTGTCTCTGATTGTCTACCTGTGTGTGTGCGTGTGTGTCTGTCTGTCTGCCTGCCTGTGTGTTTGTATGTATGTCTGTGTGTGTGTGTCTGTCGGTGTGTATGTTTGTCAATCTGTCTGTATATGTCTGCCTGTGTGTGTCTGTCAGTGTATGTGTGTGTGTTTCTGTCAGTGTATGTGTGTGTGTGATGTTTCTGTGTGTCCGTATGTCAGTGTGTGTGTGTGTTCTGTGCATGTGTGTCTCCCTGTGTGCTAGTTGGTGTTTCTCCGTGTACGTCTATCTGTATCAGTGTGTGTCTGCGTGCATGTATGTGCCTGTGCATGTTGGTGTGCATCTGTGCGTGTTTGCATCTCTGTGTATGTGTCTGTATATGTGTCTGTGTGTGTATGCATGCGACCATGTGTATGTCTGTATGGGTGTGTGCCAGTGTGTGTGTCTGTGTCTGTGTCAATGTGTGTTTGTGTATTTCTGTCTAGGAGTATGTCAGTGTGTGTATATATCTGTGTGTGTGTGTGCTTCTGTCTAGGAATCTGTCAGTGTGTGTGTTTCTGTCTAGGGATGTATGAGTGTGTGTGTCTACCTGTCAGCGTGTGTGTGTGTGTGTGTGTGTGTGTGTCTATGTGTGTGTGTGTGTGTATGTTTGTGTCTGTGTGTGTTTCTGTCTAGGGGTGTATGAGTGAGTGTGTGTGTGTGTGTGTGTTTCTGTCTAGGGATGTATGAGTGTGTGTGTGTGTATCTGTCAGCGTGTGTGTGTGTGTGTGTGTGTGTGTGTCTATGTGTGTGTGTGTTTGTGTCTGTGTGTGTTTCTGTCTAGGAGTGTATCAGTGTGTGTGTCTGTGTGCATCTGTCTGTGTTTCTGTGTCAGTGTGTGTGTGCCTCTGTGTGTGTGTATGTGTGTCTGTTTGTCTATCACACCCATATTCTTTTGTTACACTCACAGACACACACATCTCTTATAACAAAATAAATCCCACACAAACCGGGTACTGAATGGAATGGGGTGGAATTGTAACTCACGTGCCAGATCACGAAAAAGATCAGAGAAGCACAGAGCACCAAAGTCAGCATGTAGCAGAAAGCTGCGAATGTAAAAGCCATCTCGGCACCAGCCACGCTCTCACTCTCCCTCTCCCTCTCTCTCTCTCTTTCTCCCTCTGTCTCTGTCTCTCTCCCTCTTTCTCTCACAACCTGTTCCTCTCCCCTCGCAGGCGGCGCTCGCTTTCCTCTCTGTCTCTGTCTGTCTCTGTCTCTCTCTCCTCCTTCCGAAAGAACAGGAGACAAGGCTTTTCCTGGGCTCTGCTCGGTTGCAGGTTTCACCGTCCGTCTCGCTCTCCCCGGGTCCCAGGCAGATCATCAGCCAACATGAGAGAACTTTTGTCTTTCCAGGGGTTGGGTGGACTGGAGCGGGCAGGAATGAGGAGGAGGTGGTGGTGGTGGTGGTGGTGGAGGGGGGAAGATGATGAGTCTGGTCTTGGCTGCTGTTTCGGTTCGAATGCCCCCCTCTCTCTCTCTCTGTCTCTCTCTCTCTGCAACTCTTGTCTTTTGTGCCTGAATACTGACGCACCAGCAATTCCTGTTCGCTTTTTAAGTGGCAGACAAGCACAGGGCTGATTCGACATGGGCACACATTGGCAGGGCTGGTTAAAGGGGTGGGAGAGAGGAGGAGGGGAGGGGAGGGGGGGTAAAAATTGCCCTTAGTTCCGTGCTGAAGGCTGTGGAGGGGTTGGGGGGGGGTGTGGGTTTGGGTCAGAGCTGCTCCCAGGTGTTGCTCAGGCATCGATATTCATTCTCCCCATAACCCATTCCCCCTCTCTCTCTCCCTCTCTCTCTCTCTCCCTCTCCCTCTCTCTCTCTCTCTCTCTCCCTCTCTCTGTCTCTCCCTCTCTCTCCCTCTCTCCTTCTCAAGCCGTAAAACCTGCAAACATATATATATATATATCTCTCACTGCTGGTGCGAGGTCCACACTGAGCTGTCGCCTCATGTAGTGTGAAATAGATTTCTGCTCCCCAGTAATATCCTGGCTGGTTAGGAGGCGGGTTCCAATCCCGCCTAGTCCCCTTTATTTTGCATATATGTCTATATATTATATATCTATATATTATATATCTATATATTATATATCTATATATTATATATCTATATATTATATCTGTACATTCTATAGATATTTATATACATTAAAGATCAGCAAATGCTGGTCAATTATTGGAAGCGATCGGATTGTTTTATTTTAATGCATTGATTGAAACTCTGGCTATTGGGAGCCAGAGCGTCTCCCTCACCCTCACCCTCACCCCCACCCTCACCCTCACCCTCATCCTCACCCTCATCCCTCACCCTCATCCTCACTCTCACCCTCATCCTCATCCTCACCCTCACCCTCATCCTCACCCTCACCCTCATCCTCACCCTCACCCTCACCCCCACCCTCACCCTCACCCTCATCCTCACCCTCATCCTCATCCCTCACCCTCATCCTCACTCTCACCCTCATCCTCACCCTCACCCTCATCCTCACCCTCATCCTCACCCTCACCCTCATCCTCATCCTCACCCTCACCTTCACCCTCACCTTCACCCTCACTCTCACCCTCACCTTCACCCTCACCCTCACCCTCATCCTCATCCTCATCCTCACCCTCACCCTCACCCTCACCCTCATCCTCACCCTCATCCTCACCCTCACCCTCACCTTCACCCTCACCTTCACCCTCACTCTCACCCTCACCTTCACCCTCACCCTCATCCTCATCCTCATCCTCACCCTCACCTTCACCCTCACCCTCACCCTCATCCTCACC
>NW_027598153.1:0-52812 GCF_964194155.1 Cetorhinus maximus
GAGGAGGGGGGAGGGCAAGGGGGGAGGAGGGGGGAGGGCAAGGGGAGAGGAGGGGGGACGGCAAGGGGGGAGGGCAAGGGGGGGGGAGGGCAAGGGGAGAGGAGGGGGGAGGGCAAGGGGAGAGGAGGGGGAGGGGGGAGGGCAAGGGGAGAGGAGGGGGGAGGGCAAGGGGAGAGGAGGGGGGAGGGCAAGGGAGAGGAGGGGGGAGGGCAAGGGGGGAGGAGGGGGGAGGGCAAGGGGAGAGGAGGGGGGAGGGCAAGGGGAGAGGGGGGAGAGGAGGGAGGGGGGCTGTGGGAAAAGGGGAGGCGGAAGGCAAGAGGAGTTGGGAGGGGAAAGACGAAGGGGCAAGAGGAGGTGGGAAGGAGACGAGGAGTGGGGAGGGGGGGAGGAGTGGGGAGGGGGGGAGGAGTGGGGAGGGGGGGAGGAGGGGGAGGGGAGAGGAGGAGGATGAGGGGAGAGGAGGAGGAGGGGAGAGGAGGAGGAGGAGGGGGAGAGGAGGAGGAGGAGGAGGAGGGGGAGAGGAGGAGGAGGAGGGGGAGAGGATGAGGAGGAGGGGGAGAGGCGGAAGTGGAAGGGCAAGGGGAGCGGATGAGGTGGCGGAGGGCAAGGGGAGAGGATGAGGTGGCGGAGGGCAAGGGGAGAGGATGAGGAGGGGGAGGGCAAGGGGAGAGGATGAGGACGGGGAGGGCAAGGGGAGAGGATGAGGAGGGGGAGGGCAAGGGTTGAGGATGAGGAGGGGGAGGGCAAGGGTTGAGGATGAGGAGGGGGAGGGCAAGGGTTGAGGAGGGGGAGGGCAAGGGTTGAGGATGAGGAGGGGGAGGGCAAGGGTTGAGGATGAGGAGGGGGTGGGCAAGGGGTGAGGATGAGGACGGCGAGGGCAAGGGGACTGGGAGGGCAAGGGCAGTGGAGGGGAGGGGGAGAGGAGGAGGAGGGAGGGGAGGGGAGGGCAATGGGAGGGGAGGAAGGAGGGGGAGGTCAAGGGGAGGGGAGTACGAGGGGGAGGGCAAGGGGAGGGGAGGGAAGGGGGAGGGCAAGTGGAGGGGAGTAGGAGGGGGAGGGCAAGGGGAGGGAAGGGGCGGGCAAAGGGAGGGGAGTAGGAGTGGGGGGGCAAGGGGAGGGGAGTAGGAGGGGGAGGTCAAGGGGAGGGGAGTAGGAGGGGGAGGGCGAGGGGAGAGGAGGTGGAGGGCGAGGGGAGAGGAGGTGGAGGGCGAGGCGAGAGGAGGTGGAGGGCGAGGCGAGAGGAGGGGAGGGCGAGGGGAGAGGAGGGGAGGGTGCGGGGAGAGGAGGGGGAGGGCGCGGGGAGAGGAGGGGGAGGGCGAGGGGAGAGGAGGGGGAGGGCGAGGGGAGAGGAGGGGGAGGGCGAGGGGAGAGGAGGGGGAGGGCGAGGGGAGAGAAGGGGGAGGGCGAGGGAGAGGAGGGGGAGGGCGAGGGGAGAGGAGGGGGAGGGCGAGGGATGAGGAGGGGGAGGGCGAGGGATGAGGAGGGGGAGGGCGAGGGATGAGGAGGGGGAGGGCGAGGGATGAGGAGGGGGAGGGCGAGGGTTGAGGATGAGGAGGGGAAGGCAAGGGTTGAGGATGAGGAGGGGAAGGCAAGGGTTGAGGATGAGGGGGAGGGCGAGGGATGAGGATGAGGAGGGGGAGGGCAAGGGTTGAGGATGAGGAGGGGAGAGCAAGGGTTGAGGATGAGGAGGGGGAGGGCAAGGGTTGAGGATGAGGAGGGGGAGGGCATGGGTTGAGGATGAGGAGAGGGAGGGCAAGGGTTGCGGATGAGGAGGGGGAGGGCAAGGGTTGAGGATGAGGATGAGGAGGGGGAGGGGAAGGGTTGAGGATGAGGAGGGGGTGGGCAAAGGGTGAGGATGAGGAGGGCAAGGGGTGAGGATGAGGACGGGGAGGGCAAGAGGAGAGCAGGCGGACGGGGAAGGCAAGGGGAGTGGAGGGGTGGGCAAGGGGAGAGGAGTAGGACGGGGAGGGCAAGGGGAGTGGAGGGGAGGGCAAGGGGAGGGGAGAGGAGGAGGAGGGGGACGGAAAAAGGAGAGGCGGAAGAGGTGGAGGGGGAAGGTAAAGCGAGTGGAGGGGAGGGCAAGGGGAGCCGAGGAGGAGGGGGAGGGTAAGGGGAGGGGAGTAGGAGGGGGAGGGCAAGGGGAGGGAAAGGGGAGAGGAGGAGGAAGAGGAGGGAAAAGGGAGAGGTGGAGGAGGAGGAGGGGCAAGGCAAACAGAGAGGAAGAGGAGGGCGACGGGAGAGGGGAAGCGGAGGAAGAGTGAGGGTGAGGGGAAGAGCAGGGCGAGGGGGAAGGGGGGAAGAGCAGGGCGAGGGGGACGATGGGGAAGATGAGGGGGTGTGGGAAGAAGAGGCGAAAGAGGGGTTGAGGAAAGAGGAGGGTGTGGGGGAATAGGTGGGGAAGAAGAGGGCGAGGGGGAAGAGGAGGCTGAGGTGAGAGGGTGAGGGGGAATAGGAGGGGAGGGCTAGAGGGGAGGGGGAAGAAGAGGGAAGGGGAAAAGAGGAGGATGAGGGTGAAGAAGAGGGGGAAGAAGAGGGCGAGGGGGAAGAGGAGGCGAGAGGGGAGGGGGAAGAGGACAGGAGTGGGGGTTAAGAGGAGGGGGAGAGGTAAGAGGAGGGAGTTGGGGCAAGGGGAAGGGTGGAAGAGCTGGGGGGTGGGAAGGGTGGAAGAGGAGGGGGAGGAGGGAATGGGAAGGGGCAAGAGGAGTTGGGAGGGGAAAGAGGAAGGGGCAAGAGGTGGGAGGGGAGAGGAGGAGGAGGAGGAGGAGGGGAGAGGAGGAGGAGGAGGAGGGGAAAGGAGGAGGGGAGAGGGGAAGGAGATGGGGAGAGGAGGAGGAGGAGGGGAGAGGAGGAGGGGGAGAGGAGGAGGAGGAGGGGGAGAGGAGGAGGGGAGGGGGAGAGGAGGAGGGGAGGGGGAGAGGAGGAGGGGAGGGGGAGAGGAGGAGGGGAGGGGGAGAGGAGGAGGGGAGGGGGAGAGGAGGAGGGGAGGGAGGAGGGGAGGGGGAGAGGAGAGGAGGAGGGGAGGGAGGAGGTGAGGGGGAGAGGAGGAGGTGGAAGGGCAAGGGGAGAGGATGAGGAGGGGGAGGGCACGGGGAGAGGATGAGGAGGGCAAGGGCAAGGGGAGAGGATGAGGACGGGGAGGGCAAGTGGAGAGGATGAGGAGAGGAGGACAAAGGGAGAGGATGAGGAGGGGATGGGCATGGGGAGAGGATGAGGAGGGGGAGGGCATGGGGAGAGGATGAAGAGGAGGAGGGCAAGGGGTGAGGGTGGGGAGGGCGAGGCCAAGGGGGGAGTGTGAGGATGGGTAGGGCAAGGGGAGAGGAGGGGTGCTGGCAAGGGGAGAGGAGGGGGGCGGGCAAGGGGAGAGGAGGGGGGCGGGCAAGGGGAGAGTAGGGGGGCGGGCATGGGGAGAGGAGGGGGGAGGGCAAGGGGAGAGGAGGGGGGCTGGCAAGGGGAGAGGAGGGGGGAGGGCAAGGGGAGAGGAGGGGGTTGGGCAAGGGGAGAGGAGGGGGTTGGGCAAGGGGAGAGGAGGGGGGAGGGCAAGGGGAGAGGAGGGGGGAGGGCAAGGGGAGAGGAGGGGGGAGGGCAAGGGGAGAGGAGGGGGGAGGGCAAGGGGAGAGGATGAGGCGGGGGAGGGCAAGGGGAGAGGAGGGGGGAGGGCAAGGGGAGAGGAGGGGGGAGGGCAAGGGGAGAGGAGGGGGGAGGGCAAGGGGAGAGGAGGGGGGAGGGCAAGGGGAGAGGAGAGGGGAGGGCAAGGGGAGAGGAGGGGGGAGGGCAAGGGGAGAGGAGGGGGGAGGGCAAGGGGAGAGGAGGGGGGAGGGCAAGGGGAGAGGAGGGGGGAGGGCAAGGGGAGAGGAGGGGGGAGGGCAAGGGGAGAGGAGGGGGGAGGGCAAGGGGAGAGGAGGGGGGAGGGCAAGGGGAGAGGAGGGGGGAGGGCAAGGGGAGAGGAGGGGGGAGGGCAAGGGGAGAGGAGGGGGGAGGGCAAGGGGAGCGGATGAGGAGGGGGAGGGCAAGGGGAGAGGATGTGGAGGGGGAGGGCAAGGGGAGAGGATGAGGAGGGGGAGGGCATGGGGAGAAGATGAGGAGGGGGAGGGCATGGGGAGAGGATGAGGAGGAGGAGGGCAAGGGGGGAATGTGAGGAGGGGAAGGGCAAGGGGAGAGGAGGGGGGAGGGCAAGGGGAGAGGAGGGGGGAGGGCGAGAGGAGGGGGGAGGGCAAGGGGAGAGGAGGGGGGAGGGCAAGGGGAGAGGAGGGGGGAGGGCAAGAGGAGGGGGGAGGGCAAGGGGAGAGGAGGGGGGGAGGGCAAGGGGAGAGGAGGGGGGAGGGCAAGAGGAGAGGAGGTGGGAGGGCAAGGGGAGAGGAGGGGGGAGGGCAAGGGGAGAGGAGGGGGGAGGGCAAGGGGAGAGGAGGGGGGAGGGCAAGGGGAGAGGAGGGGGGAGGGCAAGGGGAGAGGAGGGGGGAGGGCAAGGGGAGAGGAGGGGGGAGGGCGAGAGGAGGGGGGAGGGCAAGGGGAGAGGAGGGGGGAGGGCAAGAGGAGAGGAGGGGGGAGGGCAAGGGGAGAGGAGGGGGGAGGGCAAGGGGAGAGGAGGGGGGAGGGCAAGGGGAGAGGAGGGGGGAGGGCAAGGGGAGAGGAGGTGGGAGGGCAAGGGGAGAGGAGGTGGGAGGGCAAGGGGAGAGGAGGTGGGAGGGCAAGGGGAGAGGAGGGGGGAGGGCAAGGGGAGAGGAGGGGGGAGGGCAAGGGGAGAGGAGGGGGGAGGGCAAGGGGAGAGGAGGGGGGAGGGCAAGGTGAGAGGAGGGGGGAGGGCAAGGGGAGAGGAGGGGGGAGGGCAAGGGGAGAGGAGGGGGGAGGGCAAGGGGAGAGGAGGGGGGAGGGCAAGGGGAGAGGAGGGGGGAGGGCAAGGGGAGAGGAGGGGGGAGGGCAAGGGGAGAGGAGGAGGAGGGGGGAGGGCAAGGGGAGAGGAGGAGGAGGGGGGAGGGCAAGGGGAGAGGAGGGGGGAGGGCAAGGGGAGAGGAGGGGGGAGGGCAAGGGGAGAGGAGGGGGGGAGGGCAAGGGGAGAGGAGGGGGGAGGGCAAGGGGAGAGGAGGGGGGAGGGCAAGGGGAGAGGAGGAGGAGGGGGGAGGGCAAGGGGAGAGGAGGAGGAGGGGGGAGGGCAAGGGGAGAGGAGGAGGAGGGGGGAGGGCAAGGGGAGAGGAGGAGGAGGGGGAGGGCAAGGGGAGAGGAGGAGGAGGGGGAGGGCAAGGGGAGAGGAGGGGGGAGGGCAAGGGGAGAGGAGGAGGAGGGGGAGGGCAAAGGGAGAGGTGGAGGAGGAGGGCGTAGGTAAAGGGAGTGGTGGAGGAGGAGGGCGTAGGTAAAGGGAGTGGAGGGGAGGGCAAGGGGAGCGGAGTGGGAGGGCAAGGGGAGAGGAGGGGAGGGCAAGTTGAGGGGAGGGCAAGTGGAGGGGAGGGGGGAGGGCAAGGGGAGGGGCGGAGGAGGGGGAGGGCAAGGGGAGAGGTGGAGGAGGAGGAGGAGGAGGGGGAAGGCAAAGGGAGAGCAGGTGGAGGGCAACGGGTGAGGGGAAGCGGAGGAAGAGAGGGGGTGAGGGGAAGAGCAGGGCGAGGGGGAAGTGGGGGAAGAGCAGGGTGAGGGGGAAGACGGGGGGAAGAGGATGGGGAGGGGGAAGAGGAGGGGAAAGGGGGTGAGGAAAGAGGAGGGGTTGGGGGAAGAGGTGGGGCAAGAAGAGGGCGAGGGGGAAGAGGATGCTGAGGTGAGAGGGCGAGGGGGAATAGGAGGGGAGGGTTAGAGGGTGGGGGAAGTGGAGGGGGAAGAGGAGGGAAGGGGGAAAGAGGAGGACGAGGGTGAAGAAGAGGGGGAAGAAGAGGGCGAGGGGGAAAAGGCGGCCGAGGCGAGAAGGGAGGGGGAAGAGGACAGGAGGGGGTTGGGGGGGGGGGGACGGTAGAGGAGGAAGGTGGGGGAAGGGGAAGGGTGGAAGAGCTTGGGGGAGGGGAAGGGTGGAAGAGGAGGGGGAGGAGGGAATGGGAGATGGGAGGGGAAGGAGGGGGCTGTTGGGGTGGAAGGAATGGGAGGGGAAGGAGGGGGATGTTGGGGGAGGAGTGGGGCTGTGGGGAAAGGGGAGGTGAAAGAGGAAGGGGCAAGAGGAGTTGGGAGGGGCAAGAGGAAGGGGCAAGGGGAGGTGGGAGGGGGACGAGGAGTGGGAGGGGGAAGAGGAGGGGTTAGAGGAGAGGGAGGCGCAGGCTGGAAGAGGATAACGAGGTGGGAAGATGCAGGGGGAGGGGCAAGAGGAGGGGGAGCAGAAGGGGCAAGAGGAAGGGCACGGAAAGAAGAGGGGGATGGGGAGAGCAGGGGGAAGAGTCGGGGAGGGGTAAGAGGTGTGGAAACGGGAAGAGGTGGGAGAAGAGGAGGGGCTGGGGGAAGTGGTTTGGGGAGAGGAGGGTGAGGAAGAGGAGTGGGATGGGGAAGAGGGCATTGGGGCAGAGGGGAAAGTGAAAGAGAAGTGGGAAAGAGAGGCGAGGGGGAAGGTGTGATAAGGAGGAGAGAGGGGAAAGAGAGCAGAGGGGAAGGGGGAAGAGAGGGGAAGGGGAGATGGGGAGAGAGAGAGATGAAGAGTGACGGGAGAGAGAGATGGATAGGGAGAGAGAAGGGAATGGGAGATGGGGAAAGGGAGGGGGGAAATAAGGGAGGAGAGAGAGAGAGAGAGAGAGAGGGGTGATGAGTTCTCCGAGACAGAGATTGGGAAGAGAAACTAGTGGGGAGGGGGTTGGTTGGTGGGAGAGTGGGAGGCTTGATAGGAGAGAGAGGGAGTGAGGGTGAGAGAAGGGGTAGTCAGAGAGGGGGTGTGGGAGAGAAGTGAGGGGGGCAAGAGTGAGAGCATGGGCGGGGGAGAGGCTGGGTAGAGAAGGGACTACAGAGGAGGGGAGGGGGCGGGGAAGGCAGGGAAGAGAGGAAGGCAGTGGAGAGGTGAGGGAGAGTGGGTGCGGGGCGAGAGAGGCGGGGAAGGAGGCAGATGAAGGAGAAGAAAGAGGAAGGGGAAGAGAAAGTGAAGAAGAGAATGGGGGAGGGGCGAGAAAGCCAGGGCAAGGAGGCAGATGGAGGAGAAGAAAGAGAAGGAGGGAGAAGAGAAAGTGAAGGAGAGAGAGCAAGAGAAGGGGGAGAGAGCAAAGGGGAGAGAGGGGGGGAAGAGAGGGAGCGGAGAAAGGGAGTAAGGGGGGCAGTGCGAGAGGGAGGTGGGGGATGGAGGGGGGAAGGGAAGCAGGATAAAGTGGAAGGGGATTTGGGGTAGAGAAGGGAATGAGATGGGGGTGAGGTGGAGACAGGAAAGTGGGAGAAGGGGAGTTTGGGAGATGGACAGCAAGAGGAAGGAGAGAGAAACAGAAGATGCCTGAATGAGATTGCAGAATGTTAAGAGAAACTCACAGTCTCTTTAAATCTCACTGTGCTGAGACAGGAGCCTGGAGCAGAACTTGAACCCGTTTAAAAATGTTAAAGCTGGACAATTGTCATTTTTTTTAAGGTAAGGGGCAGGAGGTTTAGAGGGGATGTGAGGAAGAATTCTTTCACCCAGAGGGTGGTACGAATCTGGAACTCACTGCCTGAAAGGGTGGTAGAGGCAGATACCCTCATTAACATTTAAGAAGTATTTGGATGTGCACTTGCGATGTACAAGGCTATGGGCCTGGTGCTGGAAAATGCAATTAGAATAGTTAGGTACTTGTTTGACCGGCTCAGACTCGATGGACGGAAGGGCTTTTTTCTTTGCTGTAGACCTCTATGACTCTATGAGACAGATGACAGGCAGACACAAGAGTCAGGAGGAGGGCGAGAGTCAGCATAACTGGCACAATGTGTGTATGTAATGATTAACAGAGACATGGCAAGAGAGGGAGGAAGATGCATGATAGAGAGAAACAGGCCAAAAGAAACAAATGGGGAGACAGGAATAGTGTTGATGAGTATGGTTCATGAGTATGGTGAGTATACCATTCGACACATCTTGTGCAGCTGTCCCTGTTCTCAGTCCATATTAGGTGTGTCAGTGGTCAGGGCTTGTGCTGAGCTCACACTCCTTTATTAAAGGGAATCACTACCCTCTAGCTGGCTACAGCACAGCTCAGTAAACTGCTGCTCTGTAATGATAGAGACTCACCTCATTTAATGTAAGCACAGACAAATTACCAGTCTTCAGACCTTCCTGGACTTCAAGGCAATGCAGAAGGAGCTTTACTCTTGAAGTGTTTGATGGGAAAATGTAGAGGGAGCTTTATTCTGTATTTAACCTTTGCTCTACCTGCCCTGGGAGTGTTTGATGGGGTCCATGTAGAGGGAACTTTCTTAGGCAGTCCCTTGGGATTGATGATAAATTGCTTTTACTCCGGTTCTGAGATGGCTGATAAGTCCAATGTGCAATCGGCAGACTCTGCTACATATGGGGCAGGGAATGCTTGAAGGGTCAGGTAGATGTTTTGTTTGGAGATTTTTACTCCGACACCTTGACTTTGCCTATGCACATTCCTGACAAAATCCCTCAGTGCCTTCCTGACTGAACCTTCTCCATTTTGATCAGTCATAGGTCAGGGACATCAATGAGTTGACAGTCACAATGGATCACTAGCTGGCCGTAAGACAAGCAGAATATAGGGATTCCATGTGGCAGAAGGTGGGAATTGGTGTTCTGCAAGTATCAGTGCTGGGCTGACTGTTCATGATTTATATTGGAATCAAAAACACCATTTTTAGATTTGAGCCTGCCACAAATTGGGGGAGATAGTCAACACCAAGGTGGACTGCAACAAATCATGAAAGGCATCGGTAAACTTGCCGAATGGACATATAATTGGCAAATGAATTTCAGCGCAGGTTAAGTGTGAGGTGTTAGATTTTGGTAAGAAACTTAAGCAAGTTGCATAGTACTTGGAAAATAAGAATCTAAATGGGGTAGAGAATCTGCGAGAACAAATACACAAATCACTAATACTAGTGACAGATAAATAAGGATGTAAAAAAACAAATCAAGCACTGGGGTTTATTTCTAGAGGAATAGAATTGAAAAGTAGGGAAGTTATATTAAACTTGTATCGAACCTTGGTTAGACCACACTTAGAGTACTATGTCCAGTTCTGGATGCTAAATTATAGAAAGAAGCATGTGACAAGATGCAGAAAAGATTTACAAGAGTGATTGATACCAGAACTGCAAGGTTAAATCTATAAGGAAAGGAAGGGCATGCTGGGTCTCTTTTCTCCTGCAAAGAGAAGACTGAGAAATGACCTGTTAGAATTATGAAAGGTTTGATAGAGTGGATACAGAGCCAGTGTTTCAGCTTGTGGGGAAGAGCACCTTCAAAATAATAAAATATCCCAAGATGCTTAACAGGAGTGTTATAAAGCAAAATTTGACACTAAGCTACATAAGAAGATATTGGAGTGGATGGTCAAATGCTTAGTCTAAGAGACAGGTTTTAGGGAGTGTCTTAAAGGAGGAAAGTGAGGTAGAGATATGGCGAGGTGTATGGAGAATATTTCTGAGCTTGGGTCCTAGGCAATTAAAGGAATGGTCACCAATGGTGGAGCAATTAATCTCGGAGATCCTCAAAATGCCAGAATTATGATATCTCAGGGGATTGTGAATTGGGTGAGGTTACACAGATAGGCTATGGAAGAATTTAGAAACAAAGATGATAATTTAAAAATTGAGGCATTGCTTAACCTGAAGCCTCGCTTTGTCAGCGAGCTCAGAGGTAACTAGGTAAATAGGACCTGGTGCAAGTCAGGACATAAGCACCCCAGAGGCCATCAGGATAAGATAGTCAACATGAATTCAAATAGAGAATTTGGAAGAAAATTCTTTATCAAGAGAGTGGTGAGAATGTGGAACTTGCAACTTACAAGGAGTGATTGAAGTGAATAGTGTCAATACATTTAAGGGAAGACTAGATAACAGATGAGGGAGATAAGAATAGAAGAATATGTTGATGGAGTTAAATGAATAGGGTGAGAGGAGGCTCGTGTGGCACATAATTGTTGAGTCTTCCCAGCCTTCCACTATTAGATGGTTCTAGACTACGCTTTTTAATGTGATTAATCCTTCATTATCTTTTATCTCCACATGGATTCTACATCTCTTTTACTGATGGCTGTATCATATTTCTTTACTGCTATTATTTCATATCCAGGACCTGCCCTGTGAATTTGGAACTGTGTAGAGAAAGTTTGCCATCTGTGGTGGGATTAATTGATGGACAGTCTATAGGGAATTTACTCTGTAGCTATTCCAATTTGCAGCTATCCTGTGAGTTTGATTAGGAGAGCAGAGGGAACTTTACTATGTATCTAACCCATTCTGCAGTGGCCTCTGGAAGTATTTGATAGGACAGATTAGCTTTATCCTGCATCCATGTGTGCTGTATTTTCCCTATGAATATTGGCTGGGGTAGTGTAGGGGGATAAAAACAAAAAGCTAAAAGCTACTGCGGATGCCGGAAATCCAAAACAAAAACAGAATTACCTGGAAAAACTCAGCAGGTCTGGCAGCATCAGTAGAGAAGAAAACAGTTGACGTTTCGAGTCCTCATGACCCTTCGGCAGAACTGAAGTATAGTTAGGAGAGGGGTGAAATATAAGCTGGTCTAAGGTCTAATCTCTTTGATCCTTTTGTCTGTGACATCTTTTGATTATCTGCTCCTATCACTGCTTGCTTATCCCCACAACCACCCCACCCTCAACTTCTCTCTCCCCCGCCCCCCACCTTAGACCAGCTTATATTTCACCTCTCTCCTAACTATACTTCAGTTCTGCCGAAGGGTCATGAGGACTCGAAATGTCAACTGTTTTCTTCTCTACCGATGCTGCCAGACCTGCTGAGTTTTTCCAGGTAATTCTGTTTTTGTAGTGTAGGGGGAACTTTACTCTGTATCTAATCCATGCTGTACCTACCTTGGCAATGTTTGGCTACTTTATAGCTTACCCATATAGTATCTGTCTTGTGAACTTTAGTTGAGATAGTGCAGAGGGAAGTTTACTCTGTATCTAATCCATGTTGAGTGTCTTTGATGGGACATCGTAGACAATGCTTTACTCTGTATCATGCTTGTATTGTGCCTGCTCTGAGAGTATTTGTTGGTACCATGTAGATGAAACTTTACTCTGCTTCCAATCCTTGCTGTACCTGCCTGGGCATGTTTGATTGTATAGTGCAGCTGTCGGAGCTTTAGTCTGTATATAAGCTATGCAATATCTGGGCGGTAGGATTATGTTATATTCCAGAAAGTCAGGTAGTAAACAATAGACCAAGAGCCAATCTTTACCACTTCCTCTAAGCATATATTTTCATGCCCCTCCTATCCCAACAACCAGACTCTCAGTCTGTTTCGACACACAGAAACATATGTGAATGCCAAGTTAATGCCCACCAGCGGCATACAATTAAGATACCATTAATTTCCCTTCTTTCTTTAAATAAAATAATTTGAGTTAATGTGCACAACCAAAATTTCCAAATTTAAATCAAAAACCTCTAAATTCTGTACAAAGTATTACATTATGAGATGTAGGTAGGACCCATAACAATTCTCTGGTACATGCATTTCTTTTTGAAAAACATTATGACAGTTAAAGACTTGCATCTATCCATTTAATTTTAGAGATTTCCTTTCTCTCCACCATTTGTTTGAAGCCAGCAAGATCAATCCATAACTTTTTCTCACTTACATTTTTCATAGAATGTTCATTATCCCACAAGGAATAATAATCTTCATAATATTCAATGATTATACTATCCTTAGTATTTCCATTGTACAGATTACCACTTAAGGTATTTGACAAATAGCCCACATATCCACTACCTCAAGAAGAGCCCGTGTTTCAGCAGCTAGAGTACTTTTAACAATCATAGGAACATATGAACAGGAGTAGGCCATTCAGCCCATTGAGCTTGCTCCACCATTCAATCAGATCATGGCTGATCATCTACCTCAATGCCACATTCTCGCCCTATCCCCTTACCTCTTGATGTCATTAGTCTCCAGAAATCTATTGATTTCCGTCTTGAACATACTCAATGATTGAGCTTCCAAAGCCTTCTGGGATAGAGAATTCCAAAGATTCACTGCCTTCTGAGTGAAGAAATCCCTCCTCATCTCAGCCTTAAATGGCTTACCCCTTATCCTGAGATGATGTCCCCTGGTTTTAGACTCACCAGCCAAGGGAAACATCTACATCCAGCATGTTGACTCTGCCCAATTTTACCATTCTTTTCCAAATGTCCAGTTATCACATCCTTTATAATGGATTCTAACATTTTCCCTACTGCTCACAGGTCTGTAGTTCTCCCTTCTCCCTTCTTGAATAGTGAGGTCACATTGCTACTTTCCAGAATCTAAAGAATTTTGAAAGATAACCACCAATGCTTCCACTATCTCTCTAGCAACCCTGTTTCATCACTCTGGGATGAGGCTCATCTAGTCCAGGGGATTTATCAGCCTTCAATCCAGTTAATTTTTCAAGTACTACCTCTTTACTAATACCAATTTCTTTTAGTTCCTTGGTTTCACAAGTCCCTTGGTTCCCTAGTATTTCTGGGAAATCTTCTGTATCTTCTTCATGAAGACAGACACAAAGTAACTATTTAGTTTCTCTGCCATTTCCTTGTTCTCCTTTATAAATTCTCCAGTCCCCACCTCTAATGGGCCCATGTTTGTCCCAGCTATTCTTTTCCTCTTCACGTACCTAACGAAGCCTTTATGTTCCTTGCTAGCTTGCATTCATATTCTTTTTTCTCTTTCTTGATCAGTTTATTGGTCCTCCTTTGCTGGGTTCTAAATTGCTCCAAATCCTCAGGCTTACCGCTTTTTCTGGCATCCTTTTAAGCTACATCCTTTGATCTAATGCAATCTTTAACTTTTTTTGTTAACCATGTTTGATTTACCTTTCCTTTCACGTGTTTGTGCCTTAAAGGAATGTATATATGTTGTAGATTGTGTAGTATTTCGTTAAATACTAGCCATTGCCTGTCCACCATCAAACCTTTTAGTGCATTTTCCCAATCCACCATAACCAATTTACCCCTCATACCTTCATAATCTCTTTCTTCAGATTTAAGGCCCTAGTTTCAGAATGAACTAATTAATGCAAAATTCTATCATATTATGGTCACTATTTCCCAAAGGCTTCTTTACAGCAAGGTTTATAATTAGCCCTGTTCCTGACAGTGATGGGAGGAGTGTGCGGTCAGTTCCAGCCCCATTTATCCACAGGTCACAACAAGAGTTTAAGTTTTTAATTCCCTCACCAAACTGGCAAAATGTCTACCTTTGATACTGCTATACCTGCATAAAAAGACTTTAACCAGGCTTCTTTCAATAAACACAAAATACTTGATTTATTATAAAACAAACTTCTTTTTTAAAAAAGTTGCAAAACTGGTTAACAAAGAACTTGTAATTTGGAAGTATAACGATTTTCCCCTTTTTTACAAAATAGATATCCCAACACCCACACAAAACAGGACCAAATAAACACAGTCTCTGCAGAGGCTAGAGTATGGGAATGATTTTAAAAGGATTAAATTCCAAAAGGTCTCGACTCTGTTGCTCTAACAGAATTCTGGTTACAGTCGATCTGGAAGTCCTTTCAGATGGATCCTTGGTGACGCACTGTCTTTGATAACACTCACTGGTCACAGCTTGCAGACTTTCAAAATACAGATGAGTTACTCTGATGAGAATTTTCTGACGGACGGTTAACACACTCTGAGCTGCATGTATTACAAGCGGGAGAGAGAGAGAGGGAAAGAGTCTTCATTTTTCAGCCTGCCTCCAAGGCACACACTCACTCTCTGACTCTGAGTTCAAAAGAATAAAATGTTCAGAGAATACTTCTCTCAGACCAGGTGTTTTCAACCAATCTGCAAGAGTCTCTAGCTTGGCAACAGCAGTTATTCTTTAACTTTCCTGACACCGTGTGTCCCTGCTGGACATCTTGCTGTTGACCTATTTTTTTTTTAATGGCATGTTCACAGTCCAGAATTAAACTTGTAGACTTTTAAAAATAACTCAAGAGGGAAGAGCGTCCAACATTCAATATCCTTCCAATTTTCCAAAAAGTGGGTTCCTCACAGTCCTTTCCCATTACACAACACTAAATGCAAAATAGCTCGATCCCTAGTTGGCTCCTCAACGTACTGCTCCAGAAACCCATCTCGTACACCCTCCAGAAACCCATCTCGTACACACTCAGGAAATTCCTCCTCCTCAGCTCTAGTGCTGATTTAGTTAACCCAGTCTGTGTAAATTGACATTACCCATTGTTGCTGTATTACCCATGTTACATGCATTTCTAATTTCCTGATTGATATCGTGCCCAACATTACCCCTACAGTTTGGTGGCCTATAAACAACTCCCACCAATGTTTGTCCCCTGCTGTTTCTTAGCTTCACCAAACTGATTCTACATCTTGATCCTTCGATTTAAGATCCTCTCTTACTAATATATTGATCTCATCCCTTATTAAGAGTGCTATCCCACCTTCTTTACCTTTTCGCCTATCCCTCCTAAATGCCAAATATCCTTAGATATTCAGTTCCCAATCTTGGTCACCCTGTAGCCATGTCTCTCTAATGGCAATTCTCTATTCTGATCCTATTTGATGATTGCCTGTGCTTTGTCTGTCTTCAATTTTTGCATTCTACTTTTCTATTTCCTTTTACCAGTTTTGCTCCCCTCAAATCTGAGCTCCCTCTCAGGTTCCCATCCGCTTGCCAATCCAGTTTAAACCCTCCCCAGCAGCACTAGCGAGGATGTTAGTCCAAGTCCTGTTAAGATGCAGCCTGTCCATCTTGTAGAGGTCCCACCTGCCCCAGAACCGGTCCCAATGCCACAGAAATTTGATGCTCTCTCCCCTAGAGTAGTTCTCCAGCTTCATATCCAATTGATCAATTCTCCTATTTCTAAGCTCACTAGCAGGTAGGTCTGGAAGTAATCCTGAGATTACTGCTTTAGAGGTTCAAGTTGCTGTGGTGACATACACTTTTACATGCATGTTGTAGCCTGGAGCTATGGATATTGATATGGTGATGGTAGAAGATGTTTTTTCCATCATTTGGCTGACCAGGAAGGTCTCCCACTCTTACTGCCGCCTGATTTGTAGAGGCACGGACAATGCAGCATTTATCCTGAACAATGCTTCAGGGTGTGGTATTTTTTGGTCAGATCTGTTTTGCTGAAAATAGGCTGTGTTCATCTAAAGGCAGATCCCATGATGTGTTCTTGGTATCATAAAAGAAAACATTTGAGGCATCTTCATGGTGCATGTTGTTAATTTCTTTTGGAGTGGTACTGTGAAATTTGATAAATGCTGCATTCTCCATGGCAATGCTTCTACAAAGTAGTCCACTTGCCAACCAATCAGCACTCTCATGCATGTTCCCTTTACTGTTGGTTTGTCTTGCAAGCTGTCCTGATGAGTGCAAGACAAAAAGCTTTGATTGACTGTCTCTTTTTTTTCAGCAGTGCTCAAATGTGTTATTAGTAAGATTAAAGCAGAATTTAAAATTGGGAATCAGGCTTGTGGTGCTCTTACATATAGGTTTTATTATTAGGCAGTAAGGAAGTCTTGTGGTGCAATGGGCCGTGTTGCTGTCTCCGAGCCAGAAGCTCCAGGTTCAAGTGCCACTGCAGGACGAGATGGCCAAGGAAATGCGTTCATAATGTGGCCGAGCAGGTTGCTTATCAACTTGTAAACCCTTCCAACGCACATCAATGGCAGGCAGTAAGAGCAAGAGAGATTCTGATTAGTCATGTGATGAAAAGAACATTGGAGCCTCTTACATGCATGTTGTCGTCTGGAGCTATGGTTCGTGATGGCAAAGTGTATGTCACTACAGCAACTTGGATTGCTTGTTGGCCAGCTGCCTCAGTTGGTTGGATGCATTTGTTTAGTTTCCAAAGTTTTTGTTCTGCATCTGCTGCCTCTTTGGGCGATTTCAGAAACACTTACCCCCGAAGAGTATCACCCTTCACAAATGCAGCTTTTATGTTGATTGATCTACACTTGCGTGAATATGTGGCCTAAGGAGTAAAACAGGTTTCTAGAATTTTCTACCTGTGGGTGAGTCCGCTCTGACATCTGTATCACTCAGCCACTCTTGAAAAATGCTAGCAGCCAGCCTCACTTATACATCCCAGCTGCAAGGATTTTTTTTGTTACAAATCTGCCATTTGTCTGGCACCTCGAATAAACTCCAAACTTTGTCCAATTATGTAATTACAGTTATTTTACATCTCTTATTAGTCTTTCCTCAAGTTTATTGACAGTCACCAAAAAACTCGTAACCATGAGGACATCTACTTCTAGTTTTGTTCTGAAACTATTCTGTGACTTTTACTGTCTAATCAGTGTTACCTCCTCTACTTGTACTTTTATGTGTATCAGGACAATTACTATGAGATCTCCCTCTGGCCTGATCAGAGTCTTTCTTTCTTACAGGATCATTTTTTGACATAAGAGTCACTTCTGGACCCACTATCAGTGCTGACTCTTCAGCCTTTCACCCCATCATCCTAGTCCATGGACCTTGCTCCTGGACCATCATCCTGAACATTCAACCAATATTTAAACTTGCCAGCAGCTTTTCCTGCACATCCCACAACTGTCACCTCTCTCCATTCACTACACCCCCCTGGAATTTGTCACCTGAGAATCCAAAACAAAAATAAAAATACCTGGAAAAACTCAGCAGGTCTGACAGCACCTGCGGAGCGGAACACAGTTAATGTTTCGAGTCCGTATGACTCTTCAACTTAACTAAGGAAAAATAGAAAAGAGGTGAAATATAAGCTGGTTTAAGGGGGGGGGGGGGGGGGGGGTGGGACAAGTAGAGCTGGATAGAGAGCCAGTGATAGGTGGAGATAGCCAAAAGATGTCATAGACAAAAGGACAAAGAGGTGTTGAAGGTGGTGATATTATCTAAGCGATGTGCTAATAGGTGACATTAAGGGTAGAAAGCAGGACGAGCAAGGTACAGATAGCCCTAGTGGGGGTGGGGTGGGGGGAAGGGATCGAAATAGGCTAAAAGGTAGAGATAAAACAATGAATGGAAATACATACCTGAGAATCCACTCTGGGCAATTGACCTTTGGATGTGTTAGCTCTGTCCTGTTTGTCATGACCACTCACATTATCAGTAGCCAGTTTGTGATCGATTGCATTCTGTTCCTCAGGACAATCATCATAAAATATAGGAGCATTTGAGGTCCAAGGAGCCTCGGTTACTTTGATCAGCTCACCAGAGTCTGAGAATTTGTCATTAATTCCAATCAGTCATTAAAAATGAACATTAACAGCTAGATTGCCATGTTTGATAAGTATAATCTTACCATTATGACCTGTACCTTTCATTCCCAATTACCCTCTTCTTTGTAATATGCCCAATCTCCTGAATTAAATTCTGTCTCAGTTGGTCTTACATGATGCCTCCAAGCTCTCTGAATTTTCTCTGAGGCCTCAGCCTTGATGAAAGCCAGTGTGCAAGTTATTCAAATGCGCAGAAAAAATTGGAACTAATTGTAGTGCTTTCTAGAGCAGGAGGACTATCACACAGCACAGAAAGCAGTTTGGAATTTCACTCATTGACTAATCGATGGGGGCTTTATCTTCTATCCACCTGGAGTGGATTCTTTGCACAGATCACCCATGCCAGGCCAATTGTCTTGCAATCTGGTTGATCAGCTAAAATTTTATTTAGCATTTCATTGATCATCATGATTTCTTTCACTGAGCCCATTGCTGAAAGGACTTCTAGCTGATGTATTCATGGCCATGATGTTCATGTTTTCACACATTTCTCTGAACTCGTCAATGGATTATAGTTTTCTGTCTGAAAAGTATTTTCTGAGTCTCCATCCTTCATTTTTATGCAGCGATCCCCTGCTGCCATTTTGTATTTCAGGTGAAGGTGGTGGAGCCAAACTTTACAAGCTTTTTTAAGCATTTATTTACAGAGATACACTTACAAACAGACACCTATTCACCCATAAACCACAGTTTGTTCTTAATTATATACAATCCCCAGTTATTCACAACAACAGGTGGTGGGCATTATCTCCATCATAATTCACCTGTTTTCGAGTAAAACTGAGTTTTAAAAATTAAAGGTTTAACTGTAGAAAATGAGGGTATCTGGCTGAGAAACTGGTAAAAGCAATCCTGAAGTAAATGCAGTTCAAACAAGCTTGAAGTTTATGAGACTTGTGAAGTTGGGGCCATGTTGATTTAAGAAGTTAACAGCTAGAGTCGCAAGATCATAAACAACTGCTTACTTAGCTAAAGGACTGGAGACGTGATGCTTGTAGTTATTCCAGTAAAGGATATGTTATTTATGTGGTTTCCCAGAATGAAGGAAAGCTTTGGAATTAAAAGGTAGTTAATTTACATTCCTACCTGGGAACAGGTTGTGTATGTCAAATTGCCATGGGTGGAGCTTTGTGAGATTCTTTGTTTTTGAGTTTATCTCTGTGAATTCAGATAAGATATAGTCAGCAGGTAAGACTGGTTAATGTTTGGAAAATCAGCTAAGAGAGTTTGTCAGCTTTGGGTCTTATATTGTTTGCAGCTCCTTGGAAGTCGAGAGATAAGCCAGACATATATCTGAAGTAGAGTAAATACTAGATCTGTCATCCATAATGTAGCATGCGAGTGGGAGCAGGTCAGTCAGCATAAGCCAAAGTTGGAAAGGAGAAAAACGACTGGAATATTTGTTTAGTTGGAAGCTATAGGAAGAAATCTATAGTAATCCTCTCAGTGAAAGGCTGTTAACCTTGTTGCAGTTGGAGTTCTGGTAGTAATCAGCTTGGTTGCAGTTTGAAACCATAGCAGCGGGCGATTAGAAACGAAGGGTGGTTTCTGATGTTTGAAGCCACTGTGCAGGAGCCTCAGGGAGACCTGTCCTTGAGCTGTGGAATCCGGAGTCATGAGGTCAGTAAAGAAATTGGGGGGTCACTTAGCCAAAAGCTAAAGGAAGAACCTCCATGAAATCTTGTACATTGGCAAATAGTTAAAACGCTGAAGAGAAATCTGAGTGAATTCCAGAAAGCAGGAAAAGTGAATAAACCTTCAAGATTTTGTAAAATAAAGAAACTTTGCAGGAGTAAAAAGTAGAACTGAGTTTATAGCATAATTGTTTATAAGCTATAGTGATAAGTTAATTGTACTTCAATTCTTTTTGATGGGCAATAAAGTTTGCTTTTGTTAAAAGTGTGAAATCTTGTGGTGTAGCTAGTTCAGTTGGTTAATTGCTGGTTGTTTGGATTTCTTCTTTAAACGTTAATGATCCCTAACCAGGATCGCAACACTGTGTAACTAAAGACAATCAATATAGAATTAATATTATATATTATTATGGAGCATCTCCCTCACATGTGTTTGATGGGACAGTGTAGAGAGAGCATTCCTCTGTGTCTAACATGTAGTGTTTGATGGAACAATGTAGAAGAAGCTTTTGTTGGGAGAATGTACAGGGAATTTGTATCATGACTTTTCAAAGTGCTCTGGGAGTGTTTAATGGGACCATGTGGAGGGAATTTTATTCTGTAGTTAACCCATGTTGTACCTGCGCTGGGTGCGTTGGATGGGACAGTGTAGATGGAGCTTTACTCTGTATCTAACCCCGTGTTGTACCTGCCCTGGGATTGTTTGATGGGCCAGTATAGAGGGAGATTTACTCCGTATTTAACCTATGCTTATATCTGCCCTGGATGTGTTCGATGGGACCCTGGATGTTATTAGTTGCATGAGTGGGATGTCCTTGACACCATTGACAGACCCTTCGAAATTATCATCCTGATTACTATTTTTGCCAATTGTGTGGCCCTGGCTGTGTTCTTGCCGCTTCCAGAAGATGATACCAATTCCTTGAATTTCAAGCTGGTAAGTAGGCTGTGTGTGTGTGTGTGTGTGTGTGTCCTGAACACACATCTAGAGTATGAGTAGGGGAGTGATAAGGTTGTGGCACATATCCTGCTCCAGACTATTTGCTGCATCTCAGTTAACCATCCTGGGCCAGGAGAGGACCTGTGCAAAAAAACTCGATGGGAACAAAAGACTAGGGGAGTCCTATAGGGGTCTTCACAACCACATCCCAACCCCTTCCCTTCCCAGAAGGGCAAAACAGCCCGGACCAGTACTCTTATTTCCCAATTTTACTGGTGTTCCATTTTAAGGCGTACAAGACCAGTTTAGATCAGTATTCTTATTTCCCAGTTTTTACTGTTTATTTTCTGGGCTGTTTTAATCTGGAAAGTTAACTGGTAAAGGATAGAACTGGAGCCAATCTTCACTCGGTTTTATATTTATTTATAGAGTTACACATTACAAGCATTCACCTCCTCACTCAACAAGCATGGTTTTAGCCTGTGTCTATTTATCGGGATTCAAGTGAATGACCAGTTAATGTCCATTAGCTGCATATGATTAAACACAATCAATATAAAAATTACAGTGTATCCTGACCTGGAACCAGTTCTATCTGCTTACACCAGATGATAAACCCCAGTGTTACTACTTCCCCTTTGACTGAAGTTTCCATCTGATGTGAAGTTTTTCACTGTCTGGCATGGGTTGAGTAGACCACACCTCACCCAGAGCACAGGATATGGCCTCTCCTATCTTACGATTCTCTGGCCGAACCTGGGAGGCGACCTCACCAATTCCATTCCCATCGCATTATTATCCCTGTTTTGCCCCAATTCAGGCCACCCTCCCCCTTTCCTCATTCCAGGCCACCTAACCCCAATCCCACACTCTCCGAGTCCCCCTTTCCATCTCTCCACAGAAGAGAAAATGGTCTTAAAAAAAACCCTCTCTCCACTCTCCACCTTCCCCCCCCCTCCCCTCTCCACTGTGCCACCCTCCACCGGACCATCTTACCCCCTCCCCACCTCCTCCACCTTCCCCCCCCACCTCCACCACCACCCCCCCCCAACCACCTTTCCCCTCCGCCGCCTTCCCTCGACCCCTCTACTTCTGCCTTTCCCCGCTCTAACATACACCCCACCCGCGCACTCACTGACTCTCCCTCCCAAGCCAGATAAGGTTCCCTCCTCCACAGTAATGTCATCTCCCCACTTCCTGCCAGGAGGATTTTCTTAGCTCACGACTGGAAGACAAGGTTTGGGGAGGAAGTCTCAGCGTTTTCTGAGGTTGTTGGGTTTGTGATTGTATCCATCCCACACTGCGCAGCCCCCCCTCCCACCCCTATTGTATTTACACCCCTCTCCCTTTGGCTACACTTTGGAGATATTCTGTGGTCTTCTTTTGTAAACTGGCTGTTAGATCATTGATATCCCCTGGGGAAGGCTGGCAGTGTCACATTTTAACATTGGATCTGCAACAAGGCATTTCCAATGTTTTGCTCTCCCTCATTACTGCCCTGGTGATTCAGCCTTACTTCTGTGTTGGCATTTCTGAGTTGTACTTCAACCCACAACCTCTGACTTGGGCATGCGCTATCTCCGATACTCAGCTTACTCAATGGACAGTGTGTTCTATAGACTGTTGAAGTGAGTTTACATTCTGTTTCAGCATTTTGCTGAGAAACTACACCTCATGCTATCATTCCTGGCTTTCATGAACCCTTCCCTATCCTGTTAGGATGAAGCAGAGATGGTACAGACTTGTGTCTGCCTTTGATGGGTTCAAGAGGGATGTTCTACCAGTGGTAATTCCTTCCCTTTTCTGACCTGTACCACCCTGCCCACTGAATCTCCACTGCTTGTTTTGATTTCATCAGATGTAATTCATGCCTTAGCCCAAGTAGATGAGACTCAGAATGCTGCGGCGAGTAACTCCCCAAAGCCTGTCCATCATCTACAAGGCACAAGTCAGGAGTGTGATGGAATACTCCCCACTTGCTTGGGGAGGTGAGACTGCACCCTAGGCTAGGGAGAGGATTGGAGAGGGGAACTGCATCCTGGTCTAGGGAGAGTGTTGGAGAGACTGTGTCCTGGGCTAGGGAGAGGGGAGAGTAGACTGCGTCCTGAGCTAGGGAGAGGGGAGGGGAGACTGCGTCCTGGGATAGGGAGAGGTCGGGGAGACTGCATCCTGGGATAGGGAGAGGGGAGGGGAGACCGCATCCTGGGCTAGGGAGAGGGGAGGGGAGACTGCATCCTGGGCTGGGGAGACTGCGTCCTGGGCTAGGGAGAGGGTAGGGGAGTCTGCGTCCTGGGCTAGGGAGAGGGTAGGGGAGACTGCGTCCTGGGATAGGGAGAGGGTGGGGGAGACTGCGTCCTGGGAGAGGGAGAGGGTGGGGGAGACTGTGTCCTGAGCTCGGGAGCGGGGAGGGGAGTCAAGGCTGCATCCTGTGTTGGGGAGGGGCTAGGGAGAGGGTGGGGGAGACTGTGTCCTATGCTAGGGAGAAGGTGGGGGAGACTGCATCCTGGGATAGGGAGGTGGGGGGAGACTACGACTGGGGTTCAGCTGAGGTCCGGGAAGGGAACTGCTGCAGTCAGTTATGGGGGCGAAGGGGATCAAAGATGATCAAAGACCTTCTTTGAAGAATTGGCTGGATTTCAGCACCAGCTGCCTCTCTTTCTCATTCTCTCTCTTGTAGGAAAAGGTTGAATACATCTTCCTGATCATATTCACAATTGAAGCGATTTTGAAAATCATCGTGTATGGATTCCTGTTTCACCCAGATGCCTATCTTCGAAACTTCTGGAATATACTGGATTTTGTCATAGTTTTTGTCGGGTATGCCCCATGTTTGTCAGTAGTGCATGGTCTGTTTATTCCTACAGTATGTTCACACAGGGATGTTTTAATTAACACATTCAGACTTGCTTCACTGTAGCAAAACAAATACATTTTGTCTGTGTAGAGTTTTTTTTAACTCAGATTCTGTGTAAGAGGTGAACACTCAACAGCATACAAACTATTTTTCAACAGGGAAGTGTTCAGCTAAGTCCAGGCAAGTTGCCAGGAAAGAACTTCACCAGGTTATATTAAAGCATTTACCTGGTAATTTACAGCCAGTGAAGTAGTTTTGAAATGTAGTTATTGTCATAATGTAGGAAATGTGGCAGCCAGTTTGTGCAAAGCAAGATCCCACAAACAGCAGTGAGATAATGCCCAGGTAATCTGTTTTGATGATGTTAGTTGAGGGATAAATATTGACCCCAGGACACACTGCAGTACTACCCTCCTGTTTTCCAGTAATGACTGTGGAATTTAAAAAAAACACTTGAGAAGGCAGACAGGGCCTCAATGTCTCTGAGAGGGCACACTTCCTACAGTAGGGCACTCCCTCAGCGCTACACTGGAGCATTGGCCTGGATTATGTGCTCAAGTCTCTGGAGTGAGACTTGAACCTGCAACCTTCTGGCTCTGAGATAATAATGTTCCCCCAAGAACGTGCTGACAGTCTGTTTGAGGTAACACGACTAGTAGAATGGGTTCTGAGAAATGTATCGCCTGGGATTATTCTGTTTAATCACACACATCTTCTCAAAATTTGATTATTCTATCGGTATTGAAACAGCTGTTTGATTTAATGTTACATTGAGAGATGTAGTGTTTCCTGAGTATTACCTTCAAATGAGGCCAGCCTGTGTTTTGCATGGTTTCTTGCTGAGACAGTCTATTCACTCAGAGCTACAGAGTGAAGAGATTTCTGTGCTGGGCTAACAAGGGAGATTAGTCAGATTGAGGTTACAACAAGTTCCCATTCAGGAGGAAAGCAGTCAGCAGATGTGTTATCTGTTACAGTTGAGAATAGTGTAATGTACATTTCACTGGGTTCTGTTTACTGTTCAATCATATATGTCCTGTACATAAGATCACTTGTGATTTTGGACCCTGAAACTTGCAGACAATGAGCAGACTTTCAAACAGGTTGAAGACTGAGGGCCATGTGCCAGCAGATTGAACCAGCCCAATCCAGGAGCTGTTGTCTGCTGATGATTCCAGCTCCTGTCCCTGGAACTCTGTCATTTGTCTAGATATTGGAAAGATAAAGGAGCACTTCAGATCATAGAGCCCTTATTGATAGGAATGGCAGAGGAGGTGAAAAAATGTTGAACAGCCTGCTTGATGGAAGAAGGAGGAGGTGTATCTGGTGGGGAGCAGGGAGTGATTACGGGATGGGGGAAGTAGGGAGTGATTGTGGGACGGGGAAGCAGGGAGTGATTGTGGGAGGGGGGAGCAGGGAGTGATTGTGGGAGGGGGAGCAGGGAGTGATTGCGGGAGGGGGGAGCAGGGAGTGATTGCGGGAGGGGGGAGCAGGGAGTGATTGCGGGAGGGGGGAGCAGGGAGTGTTTGCGGGAGGGGGGAGCAGGGAGTGATTGTGGGAGGGGGAAGCAGGTAGTGATTGTGGGAGGGGGGCAGCAGGGAGTGATTACGGGATGGGGGAGCAGGGAGTGATTGCGGGAGGGGGGAGCAGGGAGTGATTGCGGGAGGGGGGAGCAGGGAGTGATTGCGGGAGGGGGGAGCAGGGACTGATTGCGGGAGGGGGGAGCAGGGAGTGATTGCGGGAGGGGGGAGCAGGGAGTGTTTGCGGGAGGGGGGAGCAGGGAGTGATTGTGGGAGGGGGAAGCAGGTAGTGATTGTGGGAGGGGGGCAGCAGGGAGTGATTACGGGATGGGGGAGCAGGGAGTGATTGCGGGAGGGGGGAGCAGGGAGTGATTGCGGGAGGGGGGAGCAGGGAGTGATTGCGGGAGGGGGGAGCAGGGACTGATTGCGGGAGGGGGGAGCAGGGAGTGATTGCGGGAGGGGGGAGCAGGGAGTGATTGTGGGAGGGGGAAGCAGGTAGTGATTGTGGGAGGGGGGCAGCAGGGAGTGATTACGGGATGGGGGAGCAGGGAGTGATTACGGGATGGGGGAGCAGGGAGTGATTATGGGATGGGGGATCACGGAGTGATTACGGGATGGGGGAGCAGGGAGTGATTACGGGATGGGGGAGCAGGGAGTGATTACGGGATGGTGGAGCAGGGAGTGATTACGGGATGGGGGAGCAGAGAGTGATTACGGGATGGGGGAGCAGGGAGTGATTATGGGGGACGAATCAGGGAGTGAGTGCAGTGGGAGGAGTGGAGCGGAGAGTAAAGTGTTCCCTCCATATATTAGGTAGACTGTGCTGATTGAATGTGTATCAATGGTCTGACTCTTGTAGCCGATTAGCCTCAGTGATGCACTCGTTCCTTCTCTGGCAGCCTCTGCACTGTAGCACTGGAGCATCTCAGTCCATCAGCGAAGAGCGCAGGCTTCGATGTCAAGGCCCTTCGAGCATTCCGGGTATTGAGACCACTACGTCTGGTATCAGGTGTTCCCAGTAAGTGCATTAGAGTCACTTTTTTTCTAGAAAAGTAATTTTAGTGACTGTTTAATCAGGGTATGGGTCATAAGATCATAAGAAATAAGAGCAGAAGTAGGCCATCTGGCTGCTTAAATCTGCTCCGCCATTCAATATGATTTTGGCTGATCTGACTGTGATTTAACTGCACTTTCCTGTCTGCCCCCCATAACCCTCAACTCTCTGGTAGATCAAAAATCTGTCTAACTCAGTCTTGAACATATTCAATGACCCAGCCACCACTGCTCTCTGAGGAAGAAAATTCCAAAGATTAACGACCCCCTGAGAGAAGAAATTCCGCCTCATCTCCGTCTTAAATGGGAGACCCCTTTTTTGAGAATATAGTCCCGAGTTCATGATACCCCACAAGGGGAAACACCCTCTTAGCATCCATCTTGTCAAACCAGCTCAGAATCTTTACATGTTTTAATAAGCTCACCTCTTATTCTAAATTTGAATGAGTATAGGCCCAACATGCTTAACCTTTCCTCATAAGATAATGCCTTCATCCCAGAAATCAGCCTCGTGTACCTTCTCTGAACTGCTTCCACTCTAAGTATATGTCTCCTTAAGTAAGGACCCCAGGTGCAGTCTCACCAATGCCTTGTACAGTTGTAGCAATAAACAACAAACTTACAATAAAAGCCAACATTCCATTTGCCTTCCTAATTTCTTGCTGTACCCGCGTGCTAAAATTTTCTGATTCCTGTACAAGGACACCCAGATCCCTCTGTATGGCAGCAATCTGCTGCCTCACTCCATTTAAATAATGTTCTTTTTTTTTTATCCTTCCCGACAAAGTGGACAACCTCATATTTTCCCACATTATACTCCACCTTCCACATCTTTGCCTAGTCATTTAACCTAGTGATATCCTTTTACAGACTCTTGTGGTGGAATTTTTCTGGCTCCGTCGCAGCGGGGGGGGGGAGGTGTCGGAAAATGCGGCGAGCCATTCATAAGTCCATTGACTTCGGCAGGATGGACAATCCCGCCGATGGAAGGGGCTGGAAAAGTCTGACCGTTGTATTCTCCTCACAACTTGCTTTCCTACTTATCTTTGTATGGTCAGCAAATTTGGCTACCATACACTCATCCAAGTCAGTAATATAGATCGTAAATAGTTGAAACTCTAATACTAAATGCCTGTGGCACTCCACTAGTTACAATTTGCTAACTTGAAAATGACCCATTTATCCTGACTCTCTGTTTCCTGTTAGTTAGCCAGTCATCTATCCTTGCTGATATATTATCCCTAACACCATGAATTCTTATCTTGTGCAGTAACCTTTTATGTGACACCTTATTGAATGTCTTTTGGAAATCCAAATACATTACATCTATTGGCTCTCCTTTATCCACCCTGCTTGTTATATCCTCAAAAGAAGTTGAATAAATCTGTCAAACATAATTTCCCTTTCACAAAATTATGTTGGCTCTGCCTGATTGTATTCCAATTTTCTAGGCAGCCTGCTACTACTTCCTTAATAATGGATTCCAGCGTTTTCCCAAAGACAAAGATTCGGCCAACTGACCTATAGTTTCCTGCTTTCTGTCTATCTTCTTTCTTGAATAGAGCTGTTTCATTTGTGGCTTTCCAGCCCACTGGGACCTTTCCAGAATCTAGGGAATTTTCGAAGGTTACAACCAAAGCCTCCACTACCTCTGCAGCCACTTCCTTTAGGACCCTAGGATGCAGGCCAGCAGGTCTAGGTGACTTATCAGCTTTAATCCCCATTAGTTTTCCCAGCGCTTTTTCTCTAGTGACAGTGATTGTTTTAAGCTCCAGCCTCTCTTTTGCCTCTTGATTTTCTACTATTCTTGGGATGCTTTTTGTGTCTTCTACTGTGAAGGCGATTACGAAATACTTGTTCAAAGTCTCTGACATTTCTTTATTTCCTGTTATTAACTCCCCAGTCTCACCCTCTCAGGGGCTAACACTTACTTTAGCTACTCTTTTCATTTTTATATACTGTAAAAGTTTTTATTGTCTGTTTTTACATCTGTGGCTAACTAAGGAAGTTAAAGATGGCATCAATTTGAAAGAAGAGGCGTATATTGCTGCAAAAATTAGTGGTAAGTCTGAAGATTGGGAAAATTTTAGAAACCAGCAAAGGGCAACTGAATAAAAAGATACTGGAGTGTGAGAAAACTAGCAAGAATTATAAAAACAGACAATAGAAGACACAAAAACCATTCCAAGAGCTCATAGCTTCTTTCTTGCTCAATGGGATGTATCTTTGACAAGACTTATGAAATATCTCCTTAAAATGTTAGCCACTGCTTATGTACCATCTTACCTTTTACATATTTTCCCAGTCCACTTTAGCCAACTTTGTCTTCATATCTTTGTTTAACTTTAAGACACTAATTTCAGACCCAGATTTCTCATAGTCAAACTGAATATGAAATCCCATCCCACAAGGATCAGTCCTAGGGCCTCAATTATTTACTATCTATATTAATGACTTGGAGGAGGGGGCAGCGTGTAATGTATCCAAATTTGCTGATTATACAAAAATAGGTGGGAGGACATGTTGTGAGGAGGACATAAGGAATCTGCACAGGGATATAGATAGGTTGAATGAGTTGCCAAAAACTTCGCAGATGGAGTTTAATGTAGGAAAGTGTGAGGTCATGCACTTTGGTAGGAAGAATCAAAAGGCAGACTATTATTTAAGTGGAGAAAGACTCCAAAGGAGTGCAGCACAGAGGGATCTGGGTGTTCTTGTGCATGAAACACAAAGTTAGCATGCAGGTGCAGTAAGTAATTAAGAAAGCAAATGGAATTTTGGCCTGTGTTGCTAGGACGTTGGAGTTTAAAAGTAGGGAAGTCTTGTTACAACTGTACAGGGTGTTGGTGAGGCCGTACTCGGAGTACCATGTACAGTTTTAGTCCTCGTATTTAAGAAAGGATATACTGGCATTGGAGGCAGTTCAAAAGAGATTCACTAGGCTGATTCCTGGGATGAAGGGGTTGACTTATCAAAAACAGCTAAACAGGTTAGGCCTTTATTAATTAGAGTTTGGAAGAATGAGGGTTGATCTTTTTGAAACATGCAAGGTTCTGAGGGGTCTTGACAGGGTAGATGTTGAGATGATGTTTCCACTAGTGGGGGAATCTCAATCTAGGGGACATAGTTACAGAATAAGGGGGCACTCATTTAAAACTGAGATGCAAAGGAATTTCTTCTCTCAGAGGGTAGTGAATGTCTGGAATTCTTTACCTCAGAGACTTGTGGAGACAGATCACTGAAAGTATTTAAAGAGGAGGTAGATAGATTTTTGAAATATCGGGGAGTTGATAGTTATGAGGAGCTGGCATGAAAGAGGAGTTGAGGCCTGGGGCAGATCAGCCATAATCTTATTGAATGGCGGGGCAGGCTTGAGGAGCTGAATGGCCTAACCCTGCTCCTATTTCTTTATGTTCTTATGTTATGATCACTCTTACCCAGAGGATCATTTATTATACTTCTTTAATTACACATTACCAGGTCTAATATGGCCTATTCCCTGGTGGGTTTCAGAGTGTATCTTTTGAAGAAGCTGTCCTGAATACATTCTATGAACTTATTCTGAAGGCTACCTTTGCCAATTTGATTTGTCCAATCTATATGAAGATTAAAACTGCCCACGATTATTGCAGTATTTTTCCTGGTAGCCCCTGTTATTTCTTGATTCATACTCTGTCCTGCTGTGTAGCTGCTGTTAGGGTGCCTATAAATTACTCCCAATTCTTTCCTTTGCTATATCTGATGTTATGCCCTGATCTACCAAGTCAAGATAATTTCTCACTGCTGCACTGATCGTCCTTTATAACAGAGGTACCCGACCTCCCTTTCTTTCTTCATATCCTTCTAAAATTTCAAATACTCTACTTACTGTGTAACTTCACAGAGGCACTGTTCTCTATGAAAAGCAAGGGACCCAGAACCTTGTGAACCTCACTGAAAACAGCCTTCCAGTCAAAAAAATACCCGCTGACCATTACACTTTGCATCCTGTGTCTGGGCCAGTTTTGAATCCAAACTGCCACTTGCGCTTAGATCCCATGTGCTCTTACTTTTCTGATTAGTCTGCCATTTGGGACTTTATCAAAAGCCTTATTAAAACCCATGTCGACAACATCAAATCTTCATCCTTGTTACTGCCTCAAAAAAATTCAGCCATGTTTGGCAGTCATGACCTTTCTGTCAGAGATCCATACTGACTGTCCTTGCTTAATATATACCTTTCTCAATGCTGATTTACACTGTTCCTCAGAATTTTTTTTAGTTATTTCCCACCCTCAAGGTCAGGCTGGCTGACCCGTAATTATTTGGTCTATCCCTTCCTCACATTTTAAGCAATGGTATAATATTAGCTGTCCTCCAGTCCTCTGGCATCACGCCTCTAGCCAGGGAGGATTGGACAGTGATAATCAGAACCTCCACTACTTTTTCTTTGTTTCTCTTAGCAGCCTAGGATATATTTGATCCAGGCCTGATATCCACTTTCAAAGATGCTAAACTCCTTAATATTTCTTTACTCACTATGTTTACTCCATCCAATATGTCACACTGCTCCTCCTTAACTACAAAGTCTCAATTGTTGCTTCTTTTGTGAAAATAAATACAAAGTATTCATTAAGAAATGTGCCCATGCCTTCTGCCTCCACACACAAGTTACCTTTTTAGTCTGTAATTGGCCCTATTCTTTCCTTAGTTATCCTCTTCGTCTCTATGTATTTGTAAACTATCTTTTCAGTTTTTCTTGATTTTACTTGCCAATATTTTTTGATGCCCCCCAGTTGCTTTTTTAAATTTCATTTTCCATTTTCCTCTCGGCTTTCTGGAGTTTTGAGCTCTTGGCATTGTCATAAGCTTCCTTTTTTTCCCTTATCCGACTCAATATGTTTTTGTCATCTTGCGGGTGGGGTGGGATGCGGTGTTGGGTCTAGATTTGGGAGTCCCACCCTTTTTCTTTATGGGAACGTATTTGTTCTGAATCCTCTTTATCTCATTGAATACCTCCCACTGCTCTGACACTGATTTGCCTTCAAGTAGCTGCTTCCAGTCCATTTTTACCAAATCACATCTTAACTTAGCAAAATTGTCCTTTCCCCAATTTAAAACTTTTCCTTCTGGTCGATCATTATCCTTTTCCATAATTACTCTAAATCTAACTGAATTCTGATCACTAACACTAAAACACTGCCTCTTCCACCTGCCTAGTTTCATTTCCTAAGACTAGCCCCAGAACTGCCCTCTCTCTTGTTGGGCTTACTGCGCACTGGCTAAAATAGTTCTCCTGAATGAATTTTAAGAATTCTCTATACTGAATTTATTCCGGTTAATATTAGGGTAGTTGAACCCCCCACTATTACAGCTCAATTGTTTCAGCACTTCTTTGAGATTTGTCTGCATATTTATTCTTCTATCTCCCTGTATAGAACAACCCCAGCAGTGTGATTGCCCCTTTTCTGTTCCTCAGTTCAACCCATATGGCCTCATTTGATGCTCCATGTAGGATCTTATCCCTCCTCACAGCTGTGATTGTTTCTTTAACCAAAATTGTGACCTCCCCTACTTTTTATAGCCCCTCTCTATCCCATTTGAAAACTGTTATGACATGGCAGATGATGTGTGCCAGGTGGACCCAAACCCATAAGGGAAACTTGGTTACACTATCACAATGGTTTTGCAATTTGTATTTATTACGAGAATATGTGTGCACTGAACTCAGAGGTACTGAGTCCACCAAGGCCTTTAGAGATTTTAAAAATTAAATTAAAATATTTATGAACAAAATAAAAGGTTTCAAGCACATAAATAAGACTACAATTACTTACTACTATAATAACTCCTAAAATTCCTAATTAACCTGATTCCCAGTTACAGCCCCTTTAGGGCAACAGTCCAAAATAGATTTTAGATTTAAAACAGAACCAGCAAGTTAACAGAATACCCATGTGACAATGGAATTCCAAATGGCTTTTCCCCAACTTCAGTTTTGTTTTATAACAGACTTATGCACAAATGGCTGGAGGCTTCATTAAAGCTATTTCACACACTCCTGTTAGATCTTAAATGGCCTTTCGACACATAGTCTTTCATTCTCCTTTATATATGTTTCTCTCTTTTTAATGTGTAAATTCTATTGTTCCATATGTCTTTGAAACTGTATCTTCCTCATAATATAAAAACTTTCATGTTGCCAATATTATCAGTAGCCTTTGGGAAAAATAAACACACACCTTAGCCTTGCTCATCTGGCTAGTTGTAAACAGACTAAAATCCAAATCCTTTCATTTATCTAAAAATGCAAATTCCCTTCACACCTTACATGCTAAGCCAGCATCCCTGTTTACTCATTAGCATGTCAAGCACCTAGCTTTATTTGATGATTTCAACCTTGCAATCTACTTGACTCCAAATGTAATTAAATCACACAGACAGACCCCACTATACTTAGCCCATAAACCTACTTCACAATAAACCAGAAAAATATCATGAAAATTATTATACTTTCATCACAAAACCCTGTAACCAAAAATGTTGAGCTGCCATCCCTCCTTCTTTAAGCCATGTTTCAATAAGAGCTGGACACTTTGCTTTGAAGTGTATACCATTCATCACTGAACAGCTCCTTTTGTTGTCTATTTTCTAGCCTTTGTTTTCTCTGCTTTCCATGCTTGCTTACTAATTTCCTGCCTTCCATTTGCAGCTTTGCTTCTCTTCCTTCTGAATCTGTGCTCAGGCTCCAATTCTTCTGCTGAGCTAGTGTAAACCCTCTCCAACAGCACTGACAAACCTCCTGCCTTGAAAATGGTCCTGCCCCTGATGTGCTGAAACCCTTCTGGCTTGTGCAGGTCCCACCTCTCCCAATGCCCCAGGAATCTATAGCCCTCTCTCCTGCACCATGCTAACTCCACCTTAGCTATGTCTACTATGCAGTGCCTTGTTGAAGGCCTTTTGAAAATCCAAATAAATTGCATTATTCCATTCTGCTTGTCTGCCCTTTATGTTGCTGCAAATAAATCAGTGAATTTGGTCAAGTATGATCTTTGTTTTTGAAATCTGGGCTCACTAGCCCTTATTATATTGTTGGTTTCTACTACATCTTTGAGTAAAGATTCCATTATCTTTCCTACCACTGATATTAAACACTGACTTGTTCCGTCTCCCTTTTTAAATATAGGAATCGGATGAGTTGTCTCAGTCCTATGGCACTATTCCCTTTATGAATTATTTTTCTTGTGTGTGTAATAGTACCTCTGCTGTCTCTTCCAAAATTTCCTTTTGTATGTATGGATTTCATTCTCTAAAAGTGTGACTAGTTTATCAATTCACTCCTCACTTTCTAACTTAAATTCCTTTTTTTTGACCTCTTTTTCTAATGGCATATGCACCTTGTTAGTTTTTCTGGTAAATACTGAGGCAAAGTAACTATTCAATATGTCTATCAGTTCGCTGTCGTTACCTGTGAATTTATCATGTGTACTTCGTGACTCTATCCTGATTTTTCTTTTGTTGTTTATGTGGCTGTAGAATACGTTACTATTTCATTTTATATTCCCTAATAATTTAACTTGGGTATTACTGAAAAAAGAGACACATCGAAGCTTTTGTCTTGCACTCAGCAGGACACTTTACAAGAATACAAATAAAAGGGGGAAAACAACAATTTATGCTAAATAATCTACAGTTGTGCTAACAATTACGCTGACAACCAATTTAAGATTGTCAGTCGGGCTCGCAGTATTGTGCATTTGCGTGTACTGGAAGCTACATATATTAATACACAGGGCCCTGTTGATTGCAGACAGAAAGAACATGTACACATATTGCGCCTGTTTCAGCTAAACAAGCTGACTCATTCCTCAGGGCAATGCCTTGACCAATCAGGGTCAAGCTGCCAGGTTTAAATTTCAAACAATGCTTGGCAATTAACTGTCAGTCACCATCACTGGTGCATTCTCTGTGGCAATGCCTCTACCAATCAGTCCACTTGCCAACCAATCAGCACTCTCTTATATTGGTATTCTTGTGAAGCATTTTAAATATTTCCCACTGCAGCTCCCTTTGTCAATTTTTTCTACCCAAGTTTATCTTTCATACTTCCATTTTCTTCCCCTCAAAATTAGCTTTTCTCCAGACTATTACTTTGGTTTTTCTCTGTCTTATGTCTTTAGCAATCACTTCTTAAAATATTATGTTATAATTGCTTTTGTCTATTGTTCCGCTATTCTTGGTTCTTTTGGTTACAATGGTTCTTTTCCCATTCCTAGACCCAACAGTGATACGTCTCTGGTTTCAAATCCATGTACCCCTTTCCCTATCTCTTCTCCCCAGTTTATTTGGTGGTAGTTGAAACCTTTACTCATTTTAAAAATGTGCTTACTTTCTTTTTACTGTTTTCTCTTCCCTTATCTTAATCTGTAGATTATCCCAATTGTTGTGATCAATCCCTTCTTATCCTTTCTCTCAATCCATGTGGATTTTTTTCTTTCTATTGTTAGTTATATTTCTTTCTACTATTGCCATTATGTTATATCTAATTTTTCAAAAAATTATTTATTCATGCGATGTGGGAGTTGCTGGCTAGTCCAGCGTTTATTTCCCTTGAATTAGTGTAGCTGCATCACTCCTATTCATACCTCCCTTTCCTTTCCAAATACATCGGAGTATTTTACTGCCTCTTCTTTAGTTCAGTTATGCCGACTACATCTGATACCTCGCTGAGAATTACAGCCTCCAGTTACTCTGTCTTGTCTCTGAAGCCATGTACATTGATGAACAAGCAATTAGAATTCATTTTTGTCAATCATTCCCTTCACTTTACTTTTAACACGTTGAATGTGTTTTATTACTCTGTTTCTTCCTTAACTGTTACCTGCTCCTGACCTTGGCCTGACCTTTATTCTCATCCCTTATGTCTTTTATTTTCCATTTGTCTGTTATTTTCATTAGGTCCATCCCCTCATTTTACTAGTTCAAAATCCCAGCTATAAGCCCTATTCATCCTTTCTGTTAGGACACTTATCCCATTCCAGTTCAGGTGGAACCCATCTCAACACCTTATCCCAATACAGGTGCCAGTGTCCCATTATGTTATGATCACCATTGTCTAGATGTTTCCCTATGTTTAGTTCTCTAATGTGCATTGGTTATTTATGACTTGCTTGGTCTAGCAATGATCCCCCTTTCATTTCCAGAACCTGAAGCCCCCTGCTTCCTTCCTATATCAGCCTTTCAACCAGACATTTGGTTTCCTGATCTTCCTACTCCTACCCCAGTTCTCACATAACATGGATAGAAATTCTGAGATTACGACCAGGGAAGTCCTGTTTTTAACTTGGTTCCTTACTTCTGATATTTTCTTAGCAGGAATCTTCCCTTTTCTTCCATATGGATCACAACAACAAGGTTTTCCACTTCCCTTTGTAAGTTCCCCTACAGTTGCTCTGATATATCCTTTGCACCATGTCAGTAACATACACTTCTGGACTCTCACGACTGCAGAGGACGCTATTTATTGCTTTAATTAGCAAATTCTTTATGACTACCTTCTGTTTCTGCTCCTTCCCCACATTACCCCCAGGCCTCAGAGAACAGTCCATTAGGTTACACCCACCAACAACAAAAAAAACGCAAGGATTTAAAGGAACCTGTCAGCTGTCAAAAATCAGTCCGAGCTCCACTGCCGTCATTGCTGTCCTGGAGCTCACGACTTTGGGAAGCCCTGAATTAGGATTTCAGTTCACACACCTATCTGCCAACCAAACTGAAAACAAATAATTTAGTCACTATTTCATTGCTATTTTTTGGACTTTGCTGTGTGCATATTTGAGCTGTGTATCCAACATTAGAACAGTGATCTCACTTCAAGATTATTTCATTAACTGTAAAGTGCTTTTTGTGAGATGCTTTATAACTGCAAGATCTTTCTGACTCCCAGTGACCATGTCCTATTTGTAAGAATATGATGAAGTGTTAATGAGGCTGATGATTGTGAGGTGGACCATGCTGAATACTTATTGATCTCTGTTCAGGTTTACAGGTGGTGCTGAACTCGATCATCAAGGCCATGGTCCCTTTGCTGCACATCGCACTGCTGGTCCTCTTCATGATCATCATCTACGCCATCATTGGATTGGAGCTGTTCATGGGCAAAATGCACAAAACGTGTTTTTACACTGCCACAGGTACAGCGTGAACATAGCCGGACACACACCCAGACGGTGTGAACACGCACCCGGGCAGTGTGTACACAATGTAAACATACACCCGTGTGGCGTGAACACAGCATGAACTCACACCCGGACAGCGTAAACATAGTATGAATGCACACCTGGACGGCGTGAACAGGGTGTGGGCGCAAGCCTGGACAGCGTGAACGGACACACATGCACAGACAGACAGTGTGACCACAATGTGAAAATATGCAGGTACAGTGTAAACACACAAACAGACAGCGTGAAGACGCACGCACGGAATGTGTGAGCACGCGTGCATGCATGCACGGAATGTGTGAACGCACACGCACGCACACACAGACACGCGGAATGAGTGAACACACGAACACGTACAGAATGTGTGAACACGCACACACGCAAAATGTATAAAAACACACACACAATGTGTGAAAACACACACACGCAGAATGTGTGATCACATGCATGAAGAAGGTGTGAACACGCATGCAGAAGGTGTGAACACACGCATGCAGAAGGTGTGAACACACGCACGCGGAATGTGTGAACACGCACGCAGAATGTGTGAACACACGCACGCGGAATGTATGAACAAGCACGCACGCGGAATGTGTGAACACACGCACGCGGAATGTGTGAACACACGCACGCGGAATGTGTACACACACGCACGCGGAATGTGTACACACACGCACGCGGAATGTGTACACACACGCACGTGAGAAATGTGTGCACACACGCACGTGAGAAATGTGTGCACACACGCACGTGAGAAATGTGTGCACACACGCACGTGCGAAATGTGTGCACACGCACGTGCGAAATGTGTGCACACACAAACGTGGATTGTGTAAACGCACACATGCAAAATGTGTGAACACACGTGCAGAATGTGTGAACACAAACACATACACACACAAACACACATGCAGAATGTGTGAACACACGCACACACGCGGAATGTGTGAACACACGCACACACGCGGAATGTGTGAACACACGCACACACGCGGAATGTGTGAACACACGCACACACGCGGAATGTGTGAACACGCACACACGCGGAATGTGTGAACACGCACACACGCGGAATGTGTGAACACGCACACGTGGAATGTGTGATCACACACGTGCAGAATGTGTGATCACACACGTGCAGAATGTGTGATCACACACGTGCAGAATGTGTGATCACACACACGCAGAATGTGTGAACAGACACACACGCAGAATGTGTGAACAAACACACACACGCAGAATGTGTGAACACACACGCAGAATATGTGAACGCGCGCGCGCTTGCGCAGGATGTGTGAACAGGCGCGCGTGCGCGCAGGATGTGTGAACAGGCGCGCGCTTGCGCAGGATGTGTGAACAGGCGCGCGCGCGCGCAGGATGTGTGAACAGGCGCGCGCGCGCGCACACACACATTCAAAGCGTGTGAACACACATGCATGCGGAACGTGTGAACACACACGCGGAACGTGAGAACACACACATGCCAAATTGTCAAGACACACACATGCATAATGTGTGAACGCACTCGCACATACACACACGCGGAATGTGTGAACACACACACGCAGAATGTGTGATCACGCACGTGCAGAATGTGTGAACAGGCGCACACACAGAATGTGTGAACAAACACACACACGCAGAATGTGTGAACACACACGCAGAATGTGTGAACAGGCGCACGCGCGCAGGATGTTTGAACAGGCGCGCGCGTGCAGGATGTGTGAACAGGCGCGCGCGCGCAGGATGTGTGAACAGGCGCGCGCGCGCGCACACATTCAAAGCGTGTGAACACACACATGCATGCGGAACGTGTGAACACACACGCGGAACGTGAGAACACACACATGCCGAATGTGTCAAGACACACACATGCATAATGTGTGAACGCACTCGCAGACACACACACGCAGCATGTGTGAACACACACACGCAGCATGTGTGAACACACGCACACACGCAGCATGTGTGAACACGCAGAATGTGTGAACACACGCACACACGCAGCATGTGTGAACACACACACGCAGCATGTGTGAACACGCACACACGCAGAATGTGTGAACACACGCACACGTGCAGAATGTGTGAACACACACGCAGAATGTGTGAACAAACACACACACACGCAGAATGTGTGAACACACGCACACGTGCAGAATGTGTGAACACACACGCAGAATGTGTGAACAAACACACACACACGCAGAATGTGTGAACACACGCACACGTGCAGAATGTGTGAACACACGCGCGCAGAATGTGTGAACACACACATGCAGAATGTGTGAACACACAAATGCAAAGCGTGTGAACACACACATGCATGCGGAACGTGTGAACACACACATAGATTGTGTGAACGCACACACATGCAGAATGTATGAACATAGGCAGAATGTGTGAACACACACGCACACACGCAGAATGTGGGAGCACACACACATGTGCAGAATGTGTGAACAGACACACACACAGGCAGAATGTGTGAACACAAACACACACACATACACGCAGAATGTGTCAAGACACACACACAGATGCAGAATGTGTGAACACACACACGCAGAATGTGTGAACACACACTTGCAGAATGTGTGAACACACACTTGCAGAATGTGTGAACACAGACACGCAGAATGTGTGAACACAGACACGCAGATTGTGTGAGCACACACACATGCAGAATGTGTGAACACACACACGCATGCAGAATATGTGAACACACATGCAGAATGTGTGAATATACGCATGCACAGTATTTGTGAACACACACACATGCAGACTGTGTGAACACACGCAGAATGTGTGAACACACATGCAGAATGTGTGAACACACAGACACACACACGCAGAATGTGTGAACATACATGCACACATGCAGAATATGTGAAAACACATGCACACATGCAAAATGTGTGAACACACACGCACACACGAAGAATGTGTGAACACAAACACACGCAGAATGTGTGAATACACACACGCACAGTATTTGTGAACAAACACACACACAGAATGTGTGAACATAGAAACAATCACATGCACGGAAAGTATGAACACACATGCACACACACATACAAGCAGAATGTGTCAACAGACACACACACAGATGCAGAATGTGTGGACACACACGCAGAATGTGTGGACACACACAGACACACACATGCAGATTGTGTGAACACACACACAAACGGAGAATGTGTGAAGACACACAGAATGTGTGCACAAGCACACACAGGCAGAATGTGTGAACACGCACGCAGAAAGTGTGAAAACACAGACACACATACGCAGAATGTGTGAACAAACACACACTCACAGAATGTGTGAACACACACACACTCAATGTGTGAACACAAACATACACACATACACACAGAATGTATCAAGACACACAGATGCAGAATGTGTGAACACACACTTGCAGAATGTGTGAACACACACTTGCAGAATGTGTGAACACACACCCGCAGAATGTGTGCACAGACACACACACATGCAGAATGTAGGAACACACACACACGCAGAATGTGTGAACACACACATGTAGAATGTGTGAACACACACACACAATGTGTGAAAACACACAAATGCAGTATGTGTGAACACACACACACTCACGCAGAATGTGTGAACACACACAGACAGATTGTGTGAACGCACACACATGCAGAATGTGTGAACACAGACAGACACAAACACGCAGAATCTGTGAACACGCACACACACACATTCTGCAATAGTTGAACATACACACACGTGCAGAATGTGTGAACATACACGCACCCACACAGAATGTGTGACACACACATGCAGAATGTGTGACACATGCAGAATTTGTGAACACACAGACGCACACACGCAGAATGTGTGAACATACACGCACACATGCAGAATGTGGGAACAGACACACACACACTCAGGCAGAATGTGTGAACAGACACGCGTGCAGAATGTGTGAACACACACACTCCCCCACAGGCAGATTGTGTGCACAAACACACACACACATGCAGAATGTGTGAACGGACATGCACACACTCAGGCAGAATGTGGGAACACACACACGCAGAATGTGTGAACACACATGCGGACACGCAGTATGTGTGAACAAACACTTACGCAGAAAGTGTGAACACACATGCAGACTGTGTGAACACAAATACACATGCAGAATGTGTGGACACACACATGCGCAGAATATGTGAACATACACACACACGCAGACTGTGTGAACATACACGCACCCACACAGAATGTGTGAACACACATGCACACATGCAGAATGTGTGAACACACACACGTACACATGCAGAATGTGTGAACACACACAGGCAGAATGTGTGAACACACACAGGCAGAATGTCTGAGCACACACTCGCAGAATGTGTGAACAGACACACACAGAATGTGTGAACACACACACACGCAGAATGTCTGAACACACATACATGCAGAATGTTTGAACACACACAGAATATGTGAACACACACGCAGAATGTGTGAACTCACAGATGCAGAATGTGTAAACACACAGACACACACATACAGAATGGGTACACACATGCAGAATGCGTGAAGACACACATGCAGAATGTGTGAACAGGCACATATGCAGAATGTGTGAACACACACACGCAGAATGTGTGAATATACACATGCACAGTATTTGTGAACACACACATGCAGAATATGTGAACACAGACACGCAGATTGTGTGAACACACGCAGATCGTGTGAACACACACGCAGAATGTGTGAACACACACGCAGAATGTGTGAACACACACGCAGAATGTGTGAACACACACATGCAGAATGTGTGAACACACGCACACACGCAGAATGTGTGAACACACGCAGAATGTGTGAACACACACACGAAGAATGTGTGAACACAAACACATGCAGAATGTGTGAATACACACACGCATAGTATTTGTGAACAAACACAAACGCAGAATGTGTGAACACAGAAACAATCACATGCACGGAAAGTATGAACACACATGCACACACACATACAAGCAGAATGTGTCAACACAGACACACAGATGCAGAATGTGTGGACACACACGCAGACACACACACTTGCAGAATGTGTGAACACACACATGCACACATGCAGAATGTGTGAACACACGCAGAATGTGTGAACATACAGGCAGAATGTGTGAACACGCACACGAAGAATGTGTGAACACAAACACATGCAGAATGTGTGAATACACACGCACAATATTTTTGAACAAACACACACGCAGAATATGTGAACACAGAAACAATCACATGCACGGAAAGTATGAACACACATGCACACACACATACAAGCAGAATGTGCCAACACAGACACACAGATGCAGAATGTGTGGACACACACACGCAGAATGTGTGGAATCACACAAGCAGAAGGTGTGGACACACACACTTGCAGCTTGTGTGAACACACACACGCAGAATGTGTGAACACACGCAGAATGTGTGAACACACGCAGAATGTGTGAACACACGCAGAATGTGTGAACACGCACACGCAGAATGTGTGAACACAAACACACGCAGAATGTGTGAATACATACGCACAGTATTTTTGAACAAACACACACGCAGAATATGTGAACACAGAAACAATCACATGCATGGAAAGTATGAACACACATGCACACACACATACAAGCAGAATGTGTGGACACACATGCAGAATGTGTGGACACACACGCAGACACACATGCAGATTGTGTGGACACACACAAACGCAGAATGTGTGAAGACACACACAGGCAGAATGTGTGCACAAACACATACACACGCAGAATGTGTGAACTCACACACGCAGAATGTGTGTACACACAGACACACATATGCAGAATGTGTGCACAGACACACACACGCAGAATGTGTGAACACAAACACACACACATACATGCAGAATGTGTCAAGACACACACACACATGCAGAATGGGTGAACACACGCGCAGAATGTGGGAACACACGCACGCAGAATGTGTGAACATACATGCAGACTGTGTGAACACAAACACACATGCAGAATGTGTGAACATACATGCACACATGCAGAATGTATGAACACACACGTACACATGCAGAATGTGTGAACACACACAGGCAGAATGTGTGAACACACACAGGCAGAATGTCTGAGCACACACTCGCAGAATGTGTGAAGAGACACACACACAGAATGTGTGAACACACACGCAGAATGTCTGAACACACATACATGCAGAATGTTTGAACACACACAGAATATGTGAACACAAACGCAGAATGTGTGAACACAGAAACAATCACATGCACGGAAAGTATGAACACATGCACGCACACATACAAGCAGAATGCAGAATGTGTGGACACACGCAGAATGTGTGGACACACACGCAGACACACACATGCAGATTGTGTGAACACACACATGGAGAATGTGTGAAGACACACAGAATGTGTGCACAAACACACACACACGCAGAATGTGGGAACAGACACACACACACTCAGGCAGAATGTGTGAACAGACATGCACGCAGAATGTGTGAACACACACACACAAACGCATGCAGAATGTGTGAACACACACAGGCAGAATATGTGCAAAAACACACACACATGCAAAATGTGGGAAATCACACACGCAGAATGTGTGAACAGACACGCACACACCCAGGCAGAATGTGCGAACACACACATGCAGAATGTGTGAACACACACATGCAGAATGTGTGAACACACACACATGCAGAATGTGTGAACACACACGCACGCAGAATGTGTGAACACACACGCACGCAGAATGTGTGAACACACACACATGCAGAATGTGTGAACACACACACACATGCAGAATGTGTGAACACACACGCACGCAGAATGTGTGAGAACACACAGGCAGAACATGTGAACACACACACACAGAGAATGTGTGAAGACACACACACGCAGAATGTGTGAACACACACAGGCAGAATGTGTGAACACACGCACACGCAGAATGTGTCAACACACACATGCAGAACATGTGAACATGCACACACGAAGAATATGTGAACACACACGCAGAATGTCTGAATACACACACGCAGGATGCGTGAACACACACACACATGCAGAACATGTGAACATGCACACACGAAGAATATGTGAACACACACGCAGAATGTCTGAATACACACACGCAGGATGCGTGAACACACACACACATGCAGAATGTGTGAACACACGCACGCAGAATGTGTGAACACAAACACACACGCAGAATGTGCGAACACACACACACTCACACATGCAGAATGCGTGAACACACACACGCAGAATGTGTGAACACATACGCAAAATGTGTGAACACATACGCAAAATGTGTGAACACACACACAATGTGTGAACACACAGACACGCAGAATGTGTGAACACACACACACATTCTATGAACGCACACACATGCAGAATGTGTGAACACACACACATGCGCAGAATATGTGAACATACACACACACGCAGAATATGTGAACATACACGCACCCACACAGAATGTGTGAACACACATGCACACATGCAGAATGTGTGAACACACACGCAAACGCAGAATGTGTCAACACACACAGGCAGAATGAATGAACACTCACAGGCAGAATGTCTGAACACACACGCAGAATGTCTGAACACACATACATGCAGAATGTTTGAACACACAGAATATGTGAACACACACACAGAATATGTGAACACACACACAGAATATGTGAACACACACGCAGAAGGTGTGAACTCACACGCATAATGTGTGAACACACAGACACACACACACAGGATGTGTGAACACACATGCAGAATACGTGAACACACACATGCAGAATGTGTGAACAGGCGCACACGCAGAATGTGTGAACACACACACGCAGAATGTGTGAATATACACATGCACAGTATTTGTGAACACACACACGTGCAGAATGTGTGAACACAGACACGCAGAATGTGTGAACACACACATGCGGAATATGTGATCTCACACACGCGGAATGTGTGATCTCTCACACACGTGGAATGTGTGATCACACGCGCGCGGAATGTGTGATCACACACACATGGAATCTGTGATTACACACAGATACACGCACACGAAATATGTGCACACACACGCAGAATGTGTGAACATGCGCGGAATGTGTGAACACACGCACACACACACGGAATGTGTGAACATGCAGAGACACGCGCGCAATGCCTGAACACACACATGCACCCACATGCGGAATGGCTGAACACACACATATACACACTTGCGCATGATGGCTGAACATGCACGCATGGAATGTGTACATACACACACATGCACAGAATGTTTGTACACACACTTGTGTATACACACACACGGAATGTGTACACACACACACACCCACATACGCGGAATGGCTGAACAGACACATACACATGTGCGTGAAATGGCTGAACACGCGCGGAATGTATACACACACAAACACACACACACTAACACGTGCGTGGAATATGTACACATGCACACACGCACACTTTTGTGTAATGTGTACACACACGCGCGCGGATTGTGTACACAGACACACACATACGTACACGCGGAATGTGTGTACACACACACAATGGAATGTGTGATCACATGTACACACACACACGCCGAATGTGTGAACACACGCACACACACACGCGGAATGTGTGAACACACATACACAAGCTTACTGACATACAGTTTGGACACATAAATGGACAATGCGTACCTGATGTGAATATACAGATGAAATGTGAACATACAGAGTAACAGCATGAACACACACGTACCATTAGAATATGATGTGGAGATACAGAGGCACAACCTGAACACATGCAGTAACGTGAATACCATGTGAGTACACATGCACACTATGAATAGCGTGGACAGCATGGACACACAAGTGTGCAGTGTGAACTCAGACACACATAAATATACACACACACAGGTAAAGTTTGAGCAAGGTGCCAACACACACAGACCACAGTACATGGGCTGATGAGGCGGGATTTATAATGGACAGTGGGAGGGCAAACGGTGGGTCAGTGGGTGCGTGGGTGAACGGGGTGGTCAGTGGGAGGGTGGGTAGATGGAAGGGTGGTTAGTGGGGGGTGGCGGGTGGACAAGGAGTCATTGGACGGGTGTTTGATCAATGCCATTCCCTTATTAACTCTCTTTCTTCATTGTTTTTCTTTGTCTCCCCCACTCCCCCTCTCGACCCTCTTCCCTCCCCCCCACTCTCTCCCCCCTCTTTATTGACACAGATATTGTGGCTGATGAATGGCCAGCACCTTGTGCCCATTCAGGCCATGGTCGTCACTGCACCCTAAATGGCACCGAGTGCAGGTCAGGCTGGCCTGGGCCCAACAGTGGCATTACTCACTTTGATAATTTCGGCTTCGCAATGTTAACTGTGTATCAGTGCATCACCATGGAGGGCTGGACTGATGTCTTATATTGGGTAAGTAAGGACCAGTGTAGAATCGTCAGTGTGTTACATTGAACAAACTGCAGTCTGTTATCAATCCGATTCGCACACCCCACTCCCGGGGTGTTGGCCCGACCCAACCCTGCTCTCAGGGGATCGACCTGACCCTCCCCGCTCCCGGGGGATCAATCCGGCCCTACCCCTCCCCGCTCCCGGGGGTTCGGCCCGACCCCACCCTGCTCCCGGGGATCGACCTGACCCTCCCCGCTCCCGGGGGTCGATTGGACCTGGCCCCACCCCGCTCCCGGGGGATCGACCCGACCCTTCCCATCTCCCGGGGGATCGATCGGACCTGACCACACGCTGCTCCCGGGGGATCGACCCGACCCCACCTCATTCCCGGGGGTTCAACCCGACCCGACCCCACCCCGCTCATGGGGGATCGACTCGACTACTCCCCACCCCACTCCTGGGGGATCGATCCAACCCCATCCCGCTCCCAAGGGATCATCCCTACCCCACCCCACTCCCGGGGAATTGGACCGACCCCACCCGGCTCCTGGGGGATCGACCACACTCCACCCGACCCACCCCGCTCCCGAGGGATCGACGCAACCCGACCCCACTCCGCTCCCAAGGGATTGACCCCACTCCACCCCACTCACGGGGGATCGGCCCGACCCCTCCCATCTCCCGGGGGATCGATCGGACCTGACCACACGCTGCTCCCGGGGAATCCACCCGACCCCACCCCGCTCCTGGGGGATCAACCCGAACCCTCTCCGCTACCGGGGGATCGACCTAACCCCATCCCGGTCACGGGGGATAGATGCAACCCCACCCCACCCCACTCTACTCCAGGGGGATAGATCAGACCCCACCCCACCCCACTCCTGGGGGATAGATCCGACCCCAGGCCCATCCCAGGGGATCAACCCGAACCCTCCCCACTACCGAGGGATCCACCCAACCCAACCCCGCTCCTGGGGGATCGACCCACCCGACCCCACACCCGGGGGATCGACCCCTCGCTGCGCCCAAGGGATCGACCTGACCCGACCCCACCCCGCTCCCAAGGGATCGACCCCACCCCACCCCACTCTCGGGGGATCAGCCCGACCCCTCCCAGATCCCGGTGGGTCGATCGGACCTGACCACTCGCTGCTCCTGGGGGATCAATCCCACCCCACCCCAATCCCGGGGTATCAACCTGAGCCCACCCCACCCCACTCATGGGGGATCGACCCGACTCCACCCAACCCCGCTCCCTGGGGATCGATCCAACCCCACCCCGATCCCAGGGGATCGATCTGACCCGACCTGACCCGACCCCACACTGCTCCCAAGGGATCGTATCCACCACGCCCCACTTACGGGGGCTCGGCCTGACCCCACACTGCTCCCGGTTGATGACCTGACCCCGCTCCCGGGGGATCGACCCAACCCCACCCCGCTCCCGGGGGATCTACTCAACCCGACCCCACTCTGCTCCCAAGGGATTGACCCCACCCCACCCCACTCACGGGGATCGGCCCGACCCTTCCCAGCTCCCGGGGGATCGATCGGACCTGACCACACGCTGCTCCCGGGGGATCAACCCGACCCCACCTCGTTCCCGGGGGTTCAACCCGACCCGACCCCACCCCGCTCATGGGGGATCGACCCGACTCCACCCCACCCCACTCCTTGGGGGATCAATCCGACCCCACCCCGCTCCCAAGGGATCATCCCCACCCCACCCCACTTACGGGGGATCGACCTGACCTGACTCCACCCCACCCCGCTCCCGGGGAATCGACCCGACCCCACCCTGCTCCTGGGGGATCATCCCGAACCCTCTATGCTACCGGGGGATCGACCTACCCCACCCCGCTCATGGGGGATTGGCCTGACCCCACCCCGCTCCCGGGGGATCATCCCCACCCCACCCCGCTCCCGGGGAATCGACCCGACCCCACCCTGCTCCTGGGGGATCATCCCGAACCCTCTATGCTCCCGGGGGATCGATCCGACCCCACCCCACCCCACCCCACTCCTGGGGGATCGGACCAACCTCACCCCACTCAAGGGGGATCGACCCCACCCCACCCCAACCCGCTCTTGGGGGATCGACCCGACCCACCCCACCCTGCTCATGGGTGATCGACCCAACTCCACCCCACCCCACTCCTAGGGGATCGAATCCACCCAGGCCCAGCCCAGGGGATCGACCCGAACACTCCCCGCTATCGGGGGATCGACTCAACTCTACCCCGCTCCCGGGGGATCGATCCGAACCCAACCCACTCCCGGGAATTCGACCCGAATGCACTACGCTTCTGGGGGATCGACCCTACCCGACCCTGGTAATGGGGGATTAGCCTGACCCCACCCCAATCCCGGGGGATCGATCCGACCCAACCCCACCCCACCCCACTCCTGGGGGATCGGTCCAACCCCACCCTGCACCCGGGGGATCGACCCCTCCCTGCGCCCGAGGAATCGACCCGACCCGACCCCACCCCGCTCCCAAGGGATCAACCCCACCCCACCCCACTCATGGGGGATCGACCCGACTCCACCCAACCCCGCTCCCTGGGGAGCGACCCGACCCCACCCCTATCCTGGGGGATCGATCCGACCCGACCTGACCCGACCCCACACTGCTCGCAAGGGATCGTCTCCACCCCACCCCACTTACGGGGGCTCGGCCTGACCCCACACTGCTCGCGGTGGATGACCTGACCCTCCCCGCTCCCGGGGGATCAATCCGACCCCAGGCTCACCCCAGGGGATCAACCTGAACCCTCTCTGCTACCAGGGTATCGACCTAACCCCACCCCGTTCCCGGGGGATCGGCCCGAACCCTCCCCGCTCCCAGGAATTCGACCCCACCCGACCCCGCTCATGGGGGATTGGCCTGACCCCACCCCGCTTCCGGGGGATTGATCCGACCCCACCCCACCCCACTCCCGGGGGATCAGCCCGAACCCTCCCCGCTACCGGGGGATCGATCCGACCCCACCCCACCCCACCCCACTCCTGGGGGATCGGCCCGAACCCTCCCCGCTACCGGGGGATCGATCCGACCCCACCCCACCCCACTCCTGGGGGATCGGCCCGAACCCTCCCCGCTACTGGGGGATCGATCCGACCCCACCCCACCCGACCCCGCTCATGGGGGATTGGCCTGACCCCACCCCGCTTCCGGGGGATTGATCCGACCCCACCCCACCCCACTCCCGGGGGATCAGCCCGAACCCTCCCCGCTACTGGGGGATCGATCCGACCCCACCCCACCCCACCCCACTCCCGGGGGATCGGCCCGAACCCTCCCCGCTACCGGGGGATCGACCTAACCACACCCCACCCCGCTGTTGGGGGATAGACCCGAATCCACCCCACCCCACACGCGGGGGTCGACCCAACCCCACCCCACCCACCTCCGCTCCTGGGGGATCGGACTGACCGCACCCCGCTCCCGCGGTGTCGAACCCCACCCCACCCCACCCTGCTCCCAAGGGATCGACACCACCACACTCCACTCTCCGCTTCTGGGGGATCAGCCCGACCCCTGCCAGCTCCCGGGGGATCGATCAGACCTGACCACACGCTGCTCCCAGGGGATCGACCCTACCCCACCCCACTCCTGGGGGATCAACCCGACCCCACCCCACCCTGCTCATGCGGGATCGACCCGACTCCAGCGTACCCCACTCCCGGGGGATCGACCCGACTCCAGCGTACCCCACTCCCGGGGGATCGGCCCCACCCCACCCCACCCCGTTTATGGGAGATCGACCCGACTCCAGCGTACCCCACTCCCAGGGGATCGACCCGACTCTACCCCACCCCGCTCATGCGGGATCGACCCCACCCCACCCCACCCCGCTCATGAGTGATCGACCCAACTCCACCCCATCCCACTCCCGGGGGATCGACTTCACCCAGGCCCATCCCAGGGGATCGACCCGAACACTCCCCGCTACCGGGGGATCGACCCAACTCCACCCCGCTCCCGGGGGATCGACCCGAACCCAACCCACTCCCGGGAATTCGACCCGAACGCACCACGCTCCCGGGGGATGAACCCCATCCCATCCCGCTCCCAAGGGATCGACCCCACCCCACCCCGCTCTTGGGGGATTGACCCGAATCAAGCCCAACCCACTCCCGGGTGATCAACCAAACCCCACCCCGGTCCCGGGGGATAGATGCGACCCCACCCCACTCCAGCCCACTCCCGGGAGATAGATCCGACCCGAATCCACCCCATCCCGCTCCCAGGGGATCGACCCGAACCCACCCTGTTCCCGGTGGATCGACCCAACCCCTCTCCGCTCCCAGGGGATCAACCCAACCCCTCTCCGCTCCCAGGGGATCGACCCAACCCCTCTCCGCTCCCAGGGGATTTATCCGTCCTGACCCCGCCCTGCTCTCGGGGGATTGACCTGGCCCCATCCCGCTCCTGGGGGATTGAACCCACCCCAGCCCACCCCACTCTCGGGGAATCGACCCAACCCCACCCCACTCACGGGGTATCGACCCGACCCCACCCTGCTCCCAGTGGATAACCTGACCGTCCCTGCTCCCGGGGGATCGACCGGACCTGACCACACGCTGCTCCCGGGGGATCGACCCGACCCCACCCCACCCCGCTCATGGGCGATCGACCCAACTCCACCCCATCCCACTCCCGGGGGATTGACTTCACCCAGGCCCATCCCAGGGGATCAACCCGAACACTCCCTGCTACCGGGGGATCGACCCAACTCCACCCCGCTCCCGGGGGATCGAGCCGAACCCAACCCACTCCCGGGAATTCGACCCGAACACACCACGCTCCCGGGGGATGAACCCCATCTCATCCCGCTCCTGGGGGATCGACCCTACCCGACCCCGGTCATGGGGGCCTGACCTCACCCCAATCCCGGGGGATCGATCCGACCCAACCCTACCCCACCCCACTCCTGGGGGATTGGACCAACCCCACCCTGCACCCGGGGGATGGGACCGACCCCATCCCCGCTGCCTGGGGATCGACCCCACGCTGCTCCCGAGGGATCGACCCGACCCGACCCCACCCCGCTCCCGAGGGATCGACCCGACCCGACCCCACCCCGCTCCCAAGGGATCGAACCCACCCCACCCCACTTACGGGGGCTCGGCCTCACCCCACACTGCTCCCGGGGGATCGACCTGACCCCAAACTGCTCCCAGGGGATCGACCCGACTCCACCCCACCTCACGCCTGGGGTATTGACCCAACCCCACCCCGTTCCCAGGTGATCGATCCGAACCGACCTGACCCAACCCCACCCCGCTCCCAAGGGATCGTCCCCAACCCACCCCACTCACGGAGGATCGACCCGAACCCACCCCGCTCCCGGGAATTCGACCCCACCCGACCCCGCTAATGGGGGATTGGCCTGACCCCCCCCCCCACTCCTGGGGGATGGGACCGACCCCCCCCCACTCCTGGGGGATGGGACCGACCCCACCCCACTCCTGGGGGATCGGACCGACCCCACCCTGCTCCCGGAGGATTGATCGGACCTGACCATTCGCTGCTCCCGGGGGATCGACCCCACCCCACCCCACCCCGCTCATGGGTGATTGACCCAACTCCACCCCACCCCACTCCCGGGGGATCGAATCCACCCAGGCCCATCCCAGGGGATCGACCCGAACACTCCCCGCTACCGGGGGATCGACCCAACTCCACCCCGCTACCGGGGGATCGATCCAAACCCAACCCACTCCCGGGAATTCGACCCGAACGCACCACGCTCCCGGGGGATCGACCCCTCCCCACCCCACTCCCGGGGGATCGACTCCACCCAGGCCCATCCCAGGGGATCGACCCGAACACTCCCCGCTCCCGGCGGATCTACACGACCCATGCCCGCTCCCGGGGGATTGATCCGACATGACCCCTCCCTGCGCCCGGGGAATTGACCCGAACCGACCCCGCTCCCGAGGGATCGACCTGACCCCACCCCGTTGCCGGGGGACCATCCGACCCGACTCCAGCCTCCTCCCAGGGGATAGATCTGACCCGACACGCTACCGGGTGATCGACCCGACCTGACTTCTCCACGCACCCGGTGGATCGACCCAACCCCTCCCCTCTCCCAGGAGATCGACCCGAACCCACCCTGCTCCCGGCGGACTGACCTGACCTCGTCCTGCTCCGGGGGGGATTGACCTGGCCCCACCTCGCTCCTGGGGGATTGAACCGACCAAACCCCATCCCGCTCCCGGGGTATCAACCCCACCCCACCCTGCTCATGGGGGAGCGACCCCACCCCAACCCACTCCTGAGGGTTTAGACCCCACCCCACCCTGCTCCCGGGGGATCGATCCGACCCCATCCCGCTCCAGTGGGACCCACTGACCCCACCCCTCCCAGGGATTGACCTGACCCCACCCCACCCCGCTCCCGAGGGATCGACCCCACCCCACCCCACCCCACTCCCGGGGGATCAACCCCACCCCACCCCAATCCCGGGGGATCAACCCCACCCCACCCCACCCCACCCCACCCCACTCCCGGGGGATCAACCCCACCCCACCCCAATCCCGGGGGATCAACCCCACCCCACCCCAATCCCGGGGGATCAACCCCACCCCACCGCGCTCCTGGGAGATCGACCTCACCCCACCCCACCCCACCCCGCTCCCGAGGGATCGACCCCACCCCACCCCACCCCACCCCACTCCCGGGGGATCAACCCCACCCCACCCCAATCCCGGGGGATCGATCCGACCCCATCCCGCTCCAGTGGGACCCACTGACCCCACCCCTCCCAGGGATTGACCTGACCCCACCCCACCCCGCTCCCGAGGGATCGACCCCACCCCACCCCACCCCACTCCCGGGGGATCAACCCCACCCCACCCCAATCCCGGGGGATCAACCCCACCCCACCGCGCTCCTGGGAGATCGACCTCACCCCACCCCGCTCCCAGGGGATTGACCCGACCCCAACCCACCCCACTCCGCTACCGGTGATTGGAACGACCACACCCCATCCCCTGGGGATGTACCCAACCCCACCCCGCTCCCGGGCGATCGACCCCACCTGACACCGCTCCTGGGGGATCGATCTGACCCCACCCCACCCCACTCCCGGGGGATCAACCCCACCTCACCCCGCTCCCGGGGGATCGACACGACCCCAACCCGAACCTGCTCCCGGGGGATTGATCCGACCTGACTCCGCTCTGGTCCATGGGGATTGACCTGGCCCCGCCCCGCTCTTGGGGGATTGAAGCGACCCCACCCCACTCCCGGGTATTGACCTCACACCACCCCGCTCCCAGGGGATCGACCTGACCCCACCCCGCTGCCGGTGTATCGATCCCAGCCCAACCCGCTCCCGGGGGTTCGAACCCACCCCGCCTGCTCATGGGGGATGGACCCCAACCCACCAGCTCCTGGGGGATATACCCCACCCCACCCCGCTCCCGGGGATTCGATCCGACCCGACCCCACCCCACTTCCAGGGGATCAGATCGACCCCACCCCACCCCGCTTCACTCCCGGGGGATCGGACCGACACCACCCCACTCCCTGTGGATCGACCCCACCCCACCCCGCTCCCGGGGAATCAGACCGACCCAAACTTGCTCTTGGGGAATCGACCCCACCCCGCTCCCATGGGATAGATCCGACCCCACCCCACTGCACTCCGCTCCCAGAGAATCCACCTGACCTACCCCTCCCCGCTCCTATGGGATTCACACGACCCACCCCGCCCCACTCCCGGGCTTTCTGCCCGACCCCATCCTGCATCCAGGGGATCGACCTGACCCTCCCTGCTCC
>NW_027598154.1:0-52810 GCF_964194155.1 Cetorhinus maximus
TGCAGGGTGTGGGTAAGCGCTGTGACGGGTCTTCCAAGCTGCTCATATTCAGCTCTTCAATGGAGAAGGTATCCTCTTGGCTGGAGGTGAGGATATGGATGGAGCTGAGGGACACGCTGGCTGAGGGCATGAATCACTTGGCAGAGCTCCCTGTGAACCAGAGGAAAGATAATTAGTGCATGACAGCAGAGTCAAAAGCGGGAGAGAGAGCACTCACAATTGTGGTGAGAGAGGGATGATGTGGTGCAGGATCCTCATGTGGGTTCACTACCAACCTCACCATCGCCACAGGCACGGTTCACGTCCTCACCAATCAGCATGTTGGCATGCTCGTCAAACTGAGTGAGTGGCCTAATGTGGGCCACTCCACCCCTGTCCCAGGACCTCTTCCTGCTGTTGTGAGCCAGATTCTCCTGCTTGAAAACAGGTGGAGAGAGTGTGAGCAGGACACATGGCATTGCGTGGAGTGTTTGTGTGGTGAGTGGATCCGTGGAGGGGATGAGGACGCGAGCTCCAGAGGGTATGAGCCTGATGGAGATGGGAGGGTATGTGTGAGAGTTAGTGTGGCCCTTGAGGTGTGAGATCCCTGTGGATGTGTAATGGGTTTGGAGTGTTGAGAGTGATGAGGCGGTTGACTTACCCTGGCGGAATGAATGAGAGCATTCATCCTCTTCCTGCACTGGATGGCTGACCTTCTCTGGTGCTCGGGTGCCACTGACCACTGCTGCCACCAGCTCCCAGGCTGGATTGGTGACTCAGGTGGACCCCCTGCAGCCAGGGCAGGATTAGAAGACTTCGTGGCAGCCCACCACTATGTCCAGCAGGAGTCCCAGAGAGGCATCTCTAAATTTGGGGGCTGACGTCTCCTTTGCTTTCAGGGCCGTCCGTCACCTGGAGCAGTCCTGCTCTGTAGACCTGAAGTAGGCTGCGCTCTGGTGCGCTTTAAATATGGCGTCCAGAGTGAAGAAGCGCTGAGGTCATGGCACGGTGGGCAAATTTGAGTCCACCCACCAGCGATCCACTGGGAATGGGACAACATGGAGCGAAAACCCGCCATTGCGGCCAGCGGTTAAAACAACCTTTTTCCTGCCCGCTACTGCACTTAGTGCAAATCTGGGACAATTTCGCCCATACAGTCTAGGGGCGGAATTCTCCCATCCCACCCGCAGTGGGTTTTGTGGCTGCGGGAACGGAGAATCCAGTGTTTTCCCGACAGATTTTTCATGGCAGGTTGGTCATCCTGCCGACTCGTGGCACGAACGCCATTCGCATTCATTAACATGTCATGAACGCTGATTAAAACAGCTGCTCTCCGGAATCTTGCCACGCCTTCCAATCTTGCGTCACGCCAACGGGAAATTACGTCAGCCTCAAATCCATTTGAAAAAGGGCGACATGCACAAGTCGGACCTCAGTTCACTGGTAACTTCGGGGTGAGTGGAACATACCTGCTGTAGCCGCTACGCCGGTCTTGTTGTGATGAATGCCACTCTCTTGGGGCTGTAGGGTTGGTCTGTTCCTTCCCTTTGATTTCATTGTCCCGAAGAACACCACAGTGCTGTGTTCCTCATGCAGGCCTCCACTTTCAGAGACTAGCACTTCAACCGGGGGTGGCTGTGAGGTGAAGGGTCAGGCTGACAAACACGGGGTGGGGGGGATCAACGGGGAGAGAAGGCTGTGGAATGGCAGTCAGGGGAAGGGTGAACATGAGGGGGGCCTTTCTGGGGTCGCCCTCTAACCTCTTGTTGCCATTGTAGTAAGCAGGAATCTGACCTCCTTGTGACAAAAGCCATTTAAAGCCAATGGCTTCATTCGCACTGTTAAAGAGCTATTCAGAGCTCAGTGGCTTCACATCACAGTAGCTGCATCTCAAGAGTAACACATCGGAATGTAGAATTTGGGAATGCAGGCAATAGTGAGGGAGGCACAGCTGTACCATATATGGCATTCCATCAATGAAGGCCTGTCACACGTTTACCAGATGTGACACTCCTAACAGGCCAAAGGGCATCCACTCATTCACCATGAGCAACTGATTGGTCATTAAAATGCCACATCTGAGATTGGAGCACAGAGCTAGTTTGGGTCAATCATCTCACTTAAACTTTTAGCATCCCACGCAGGGCTTAAGATGTTACATATCTGTGATGCCATCTTGCTCACCTCGATGTGTGTGCTGGTGTCTCAGGGACAAGGCGGCATCAGCCACCATGCAAGTAGGGCAGGAAAAACTATGGACCCTTACAGTCTTCAAACGTATCACCTTCTGAGCTTTGCTTTCTTCCCCCTTGAATCATTAATGTCTTCAGTGTTTCCTTTCAGAGAGAAGGCAAAAGCAGATATGGATCCAGGGCTCAATGTTGTCTTTGTCAGGGTCCTAATGCAGTGGTGGAGGTGAAGGAGGGAGAGGCGACGCTGCGCGTAGATCCAGCAGAAGAGACATGGTCGCGCAGAGCCACAGCATGAGCAGGAGGGTCAGGTGGAGAAACCCAGACATCAGGGGCAACTCACCAGACTTAGGGCTTATCATCCAAGATTTTCCTATTTACAAATGAGCAAGAGGCAATGCCACGCATGCCTGCGTTGTCCCAACATCTGGGATATCACATATGCCACATCCTTGGTGGAGACCTTTCACCATGTGGAGTTGGAGGGTATCTCCTGCCAGTGGCTTTGAAGGTGACCGCTGCGCTCAATTTCTTGGAGTCTGGTTCTTTCCAATGATCAACATGCATCTCTCAGCCCGCAACACATCGATGCACAAAGGAGGTCATAGATGCCCTTTAAAGGAAGGCCCACCATTATGTCAAGTTTGCTGTGGACAAAGGTAGCCAGGCTGCAAGATTCACCAGCTTTGCCGCCATCTCAGGCTTTCCCAGAATGCAGGGTGCAATAGACTGCACCCGTGTGGCTATACGGGCTCTATGGCAGCAGCCCCTAATGTTTATAAACCGCAAGGGCTATAATTCCATCAATTTGCAACTGGTGTGTGATCACCGGAAGCACATACTGCACGTTTGTGCATGATACCCTGGGAGTTGCCATGACTCCTACATCCTGAATCACTCCCAGGTGCCTGAGATTTTCAAGGGGCCATTATGCCTGAGGGATGGCTGCTTGCGGATAAGGGGTACCCACTGAAACGCTGGCTGATGACACCACTTCCTGAAAATCTCCAACTACTCCTTCTCTTACTTTACTAACTACCTTCCAGTCACCTTCCCACTTTCTATCCTTCTTGGCTTTAAAAGAGTTACGATAAAAGGTTTGGATCTATGAACTAATCATCAGCTATCTCTGCTGCTTGCCTTGCTGTTTTAACCCTCTGTTCTTCCACACGAGTTCTTACTACTGAAGGAATTGAATCTTTAAATTCTTCCAAAAGAATTACTTCTCTAAGAGCTGCATAGTTGTCTCTGCCTTTAATGCCCATACCAACCTGTCATAATTACTTTGTTTTACCCTCTCAAACTCAATATATAAGTCTGACCAGGCTATTTCCTCACATTCCTAAATTTCTGCCTGTACACCTCAGGAACCAACTCATATGTACTCAAAATAACCTTTTTTACTGCCTCATAATCCACCAATACCTCTTCTTACAGCAATGCATATATCTCATGAGCTCTGCCTACCAACCTAGACTGTAAAAGCAATGTCCAGATTTCTTGTGGCCATTTCATCTGCTTAGCCATCTTCTCAAATGAAATAAAGAATGCCTCTACATCCCTTTCCTCAAACTTGGGAAGTATCTGTACAAATTTAGACATCTCCCCACTGGCTTTTAAGTTGAAAGCAGTCATTTCCACATCAGAACCTTCTTCAGCATCAGATCTCTTTTTTAACTTCCAGCTTTCTAAGCCGATATTCTCTTTCTCTTTCCTTTTCTCTTCCCTCCGACGCTAACGTCTCCCCCCTAAAGTCAAGTTCTCTGGCCTTATCTTATTCCCTTTCTTTCTCCTGCCCTTCTGCTTGCTCCCTTTGAAATGCTCATTCTCTTTCCTTTTCCTTTTCCTCTAATTCAAGTTTTCATTTCCATTGCTTGTTCAAGTTCAAGCTTCTTCATTTGTAACTGAAGTCTCACTACCTCCAGCTGTGACTCATTAGTTCCAGGTATCCCTTCCAATTTCAAGTGGCTCAGTTCATAGCACCCTCACCTTTGAATCAGAGGGTTGTGGGTTCGTGTCCCACTCCCGGAAACCAAGAACTGTGATTGTACTCGATAGAGTTGCAATCTGTGACTGTTGATAACTCGAAAGAATTATGCCTGCTTTCTTTGCCTCTGCAGTTAAACCTAACTGCAACTATCTGCCAATTCTGTTAACTGACCTTAGTTATTTTTTGTAAATCAATCAGGGTTATTTCTTCTACTCCCAGAAAAGCCTCAGCAATGTTTAAAGCCATAATCACAGTCTCGCCACTTAAAATTCCTCAACACCAACCCCTGAGATCAATTTTCCTCTCGGACTCATAGCCTTAAGATTCACCAACTCTAAGCTAATCGACGCATTTCAAAAATCCTGTAAAGAGCCCAAAATTTTGTTATTATACAGCAGGTGGTTTTTGCCAGGCTGACCAAATCCACAAGGCAAACTTGGCCACGCTATCACAACGGTTTTGCAATTTGCATTTAGTGCGAGAAAATTTGTGTACTGAATTCAGAAGTATCAAGTCTACCAACACGTTAGAGATTTTAAAAATTAAATTAAAACATTTATTAACAAAAGTAAAGAATAAAACACGTACACAAGATTACAATTACACAGTTACTTGGTGTTATAGCAATTCCCAAAATTCCTAACCAACCAGACACCCAATGATACTTCCCCTTTAAGGCAACAGCCCAAAATAGATTTTAAATTTAAAGTGAGAATCCAGCAAGCACCCACTCATCAGTGGAATTCCAAAGGCTTTTACCACAACTTTGGTTACTGAAACAGCAGACTTCTGCAAAGTGGCTACAGGCTTTCCCCCCCAAGTCTGTTTCACACGGAGTACCTTTCAGATATTACACAGCCACACCTCACGCAGCCTTCCATCCTTCTTTTAAAACATTTCCCCTCTTTAATCTGTAAATCCCATTGTTCCCCCGTGTCTTTGGAATTTACTTTTCCCATAATATAAAAATCTTTTATGTTGTCATTATGGCCAGCACTTTTGGGAAAAAGCAACGTAATAACCTGCCTTATTCACTTTGTTAGTTGTAAACATCCTACCATGGACTTTTGAAAACCAAACACCTCTCCACTTATCCTAACACTCACATTTTATTCACACTCTATCTGCTGAGACTTTACCCTAATTCACTCATTAGCATTCCACATGCCCCTTTAGACCTAACTCTTTTGATAATTTCAACCTTGCAGTCTTCCCATTTCTAATTTAGTTAAATCAGCCACACATAAAGAATCATCCACACACACACACATACACACACAAACATAAGTCTATTTAACAATAACCTACAATAACATTATGAAAATTATGATAGTTTTGTGACAGCTGCCATCTAATGATGCCAACACTGCTGTGACTGAGATGTGGACATGCCTGGGGATCTCCTCCTCCCGTGCATGCCTTTTCTTCTGCCACTACCACTGAGGAGACACATATGCCGCTAGAATATCAATGCTGATGAGCTGCCCTCACTCAATGGTGTTCTTTGAGGGAGAAGGGTGAGAAACGCTTACATCTCACACTTCCAATAAAGATTTAAACACGTCTCCCTGACATCACACAAGGGATGCAGATACTTGTTCAACTGAGGTTGACATCACAGAAATGTGAATCTCACAGTGGGATGCTGTCGCTGAGTGGGAGGAAGGCTAAGCCTCGAAATAAGAAGGCTCCAAAGTATAAAATCACAACGCCTTTAGTTGACAGGAACATTCACATAATCATCAAATGTATTAACAAAAGTGCAAGTTATTTGCATGTCTAGCACACCTGTTACCCAAAAGTAACATCAATTTTTCTTAACTTTCCTAACTCGAACGCTAGGCCTGGGTGCAGCCCCGACATCCACAGCAGAGGTGGAGGCAGCTGCTGACTGCTACGTCCTGGCGTCTGTGATGACCTTGGCAGGCGTCCTCTGGTGACCCACGGCCTCTAGGGCCCCAGCCTGATAAGGGTCACCTGCTCAGGGGCAGAAGCGCCCTCGGCAGCCTGAGAAGCTGGAGTGGATGGGGCCACAGGCAGAGGGGGCTGTGAGCGGCTGCAAATCTTTGGATTGCCCTGAAAGGAGGCCCCCGGGGCGTCCAGCTGAAGCTCATCCTCCCTGTGGGTGCCCGAGGGCCCCACCCTGACTCCTGCAGAAGATGGTGCATTCAGAGGGCGGTCAAGTTGCTTCGTCGCCATTTTGCCCACATTCTGATGGTGCCCACCAGGGTGTGTGGTCATGGAGTGGGGGGCCGAGCACAAACCTGGCAAGACCCGCTGGACCAAGCTCTCTGTGATGTCCAGCCTTCCCATGGTGACCTCGAGTCGCTCGCATGTTGGAGCCACGACATCAGGCAGAATGCGGACGGACTCCTCCATCGTTCACTCTGAGTGACTGCCGAATCTCTGCCTGATGTTTCGCTGCCTGTTGTTGCATCTCCAGCATAGAGTTGTTGGCCGCTTCCAGAGGCTCATCACCCAACTCGGACCGAGTGAGTGGCTGATTTCCAGCAGCCCTTGGAGTGTTAAGAGACCTGGGCTGTCCCTGCCTCCGACTGCTGCGGGTATGTGTCAGAGAGCTGTTCCCCAGAAAGTGAGCCTGAGCCTAATCTACAGCTGTGCCCCACCGATGTGTGTATCTCTGAGCTGGTGTAGGGTGTGCGTGGGTGCTGTGATGGCTCTTCCAGAGCTTCCTCCTCGGATGAGGTCTGGGGGCTCGCACTGGGGGTGCTGGAATGGCTTGGGGGACTTGACGCTTTTGTGCCTAGAAAATAGAAAATAGAGTTTCTGTTAATGAACATGAGCTAGATAAGACTTGCACGTGACTCACTGTGAACGTCAGGATTTGATGAGGGGATGGAGCTGTGATCCGTACTAGGTTGCCTGGAGAGGCTGATCTCCCCTTCCCCACAAGAGCGATCCCTGTTGTCCCATAGCCAGCTCAGCTACAGCCTCCTCAGATTCACTGAGGGCGAGGATGTTGGACGTCCCTCCCATGGTCTGCACTCTCTCACACCCATTGTGCACCAACTTGGCCTGTCTGAAGAAGAAAGAAAGGCATGTGATGAGAAGGGATGGAGCAGAGGTTGGGTAAGATGCATGTTCCCCTACATGTGGTGAGCCCTCCCCAGAAGGACCAGAGGATGGAGTGTTAGTAACATGATAAGTGGGATGGTGGTGATGTGAACGTCTCGGTGAGAGAATGAGTGTTGATATGCGTGCCCCACTAATTGTTGTGTAAGACCCCTGAAGAGAGCAGCCGTTTGAGTGCATGATGCTATGATGAGAGTTGGATATTGGATGGTGTTGAAGGATGACTTACACTAGCGGAGCAGATGAGATCATTCATCCACTTCCTGCACTGGGTGGCACTTCGGGCATGGCTATCAGCCTCACTGACCTGGTCCATTACAGTGTCCCAGGCCCAAAAGGTAAGGCTGGTATTCTTCCTGCAGCCATCCGTGGGGTAGAGCATATGCAGTTGTTCCTGCACCCCTCTGACCAAGGCCTGGAGGACCTGGTGGGTGAAGTGGGGTACAGACTTGGTCCTGAGGCTCTCGGCCTTTCTGTGATGAGTTGTGGACATCTCTGGTGGGCTGGAGAGATTGAGATTGTGTGTTGGACTGGCATTCAAATATGGCGCCTGGACCTTCGAACTCAACAGCTAAGGCGGGCGGACGAATCATCTCCAGGTGATTCAGAGCAAAACGCGCCGCTGCATAATTAATGAGAATTCAAGTGCAGAATCGGGCACAAGTTGTCGCCATTACGGACGGTGGGCTGGGCACTGATGAAACTGCCCGACATCACACGTAGTTTCATTTTGGGAGAATTCTGCCCTCGGAGTCCATTGACTCTGTGTTTCGAGGAATTTTTAAACAATGGCTGGTATGAATTCCACAGATAATATTCATCTTTGTATGTCCATTCTAGGGGCAGGCCCCCCGCCCGTGGTTATTCAATTCAGAACTTTCCAGAAGCTTGATAGTCTGAATTGAATAAGCCAAGGTGGCCTGACCCCTTGATAGACATCTTAACAGTTCATCAGTGCCCATGTTAAACAAATAAAAGACAGTTCCAGAAGCTTCCATACGAAATTAGTCCATGTGTAAATTTATGAATATGACATGCCTTTACTGAGCGTGATATAATCTACGACTGTAACATGATATTTGGCGATAATCGGTGTGCCTCGGTGTATTTCATTGTGTGTGAAATCCTTCAAGTAATTTTTGAGAGGTGCAATCTGAGCACTTCATAAATTTATTTTCTTTTTCTTCAAAATGTTGGGACCAAAATACATCCTGTTGATATTTTAGGGAACAAACGTACAGTACTACTTACTGAAACTTGTATATCATCCGGGACAAATGAAAAATAAACGTTATGTTCATTTCTTAAACTATATAATACTATATAATACATAACACCCATTTATCCTGGGCAGGATTCATGGGCAGAATTTTCCTTCTTTTGGGGGGCGGGGAGCGGGAGTGGGAGCGGGAGCCGGTGCAGGCGGGTGCGGAACTAATCGCCACCCGCGATTGGGTCCGCGCCGCCATTTTACACGGGCGGGCCAATTAAGGCCCGCCCAGCGTATTTCACAACTCCCGAGGATCGCGTGAGTGGGCAGGAATTGGCACAGACCGCTGGGTCCAATGGCCACTCAGCAGCCTGTTTAAAAGAAGGCCTAAAAGAAGACCTTTTGTAGGCTGCTCAGAGTGGCCAGTTCCAGGCCGCAGCAGAGGGGTTCGGGTGAGCAGGCCAGGCTGGAGGGTGGGCCAGTGGCAGGTCACTGCACCCCTCGTTTTTCTGATGGCTGCCTTGCTGCCCTCCTCGAGGAGGTGGCAGCACGGCGGGAGGTGCTGGTCCCCCAGGATGGGAGGAGGAGGCCCCCCAACATGACGAAACGTGCCTGGGAGGAGGGGGTGGAGGTGGTGAGCTCCCGTAGCGTAGTGCAGTGCACCTGGATCCAGTGCCGCAAGCGCTTTAATGATTTGTTGTGCTCTGGCAGGGTGAGTACCATGTTGGCATTGGGCATTTTACCCAGCAGGTAGCCTTACCCTCTGCACTCCCCCACCCCCCCTCCCCCGCCAGGGTCTTAGTGTCGTGACGGCATTGAATCATTGAGGGCATTTTTCCTTTGTTGGGTGGGCCAGCAGATAGTGCCCATGCTGAGGTCAGCCTGAGTGGGTCATGAGGAGATGAGTTTTACCCAGCAGCATGTGTTGATCTTAGTCCCACATGACTGGTTTGGTGGCAGCCTAAAGGAGCTGCACCTAGGTGTCGACTCAGAACTCCAGGACATGTCCTGTTCAGGGTGATGAGATGGTGGAAGGGGAGCCAAAGGGTGGCGTGACAATGAACCATCTGCTGCCCTCTACGCTGCACACGCTTGCACCCCCTTGCTATGGGAGGAAATATCGTGTGGTTCCTAATGTGATGTAGGCAGCATGTGTCCAAGTGGGGGGTTGGGGAGTAGGCCTAGCATCTTTCTCTGAGTGCTCAGCAGCAGTGGAGTGAGGAGGCACTGGAGCCCTGATATGTCCCACTCTGGTTGGGGTGGGCCGTGCACGAACAGAGTCCATGTACAAGTTGCACAAATCAATGCTCTTCTCTCTTTTTCAGGAGAAGAATGCTCATAACGTGGCTGAGCGTGTGAGGACTGGAGGCGGCCAGGCACAGCTCTCCATATTAAGCCGCTTCAAGCAGGAGGCCCTTGAACTGGAGAGGCACCATGCACCCAGGTCCACTGGTGTCGGTGAGGCTGGGGTGGCACGGCCAGGTATTTAAGCCCAACAGTGAGGTCCGCATTGTCCTCCCAATGGCCATAGCACTGATGATTGTTAAATTAGTTATTGTTGCAACATTGTTGGGCCATTGGTTATGGAAGGTTGAGCGCATAATGAGCCGGGGGGACAGGGATGAACTTTGTCATTGTCTGTACGCTAACTGATCCACTGTCCTTGTTCTTCCTTTCAGCACCAGCTGAGCAGGGCCAGGAGGAAGAGCAATAGATGCCCCTTCTCACACCTGAGGGGCCTGAAGTCTCACCAGCGTCACGACATTTCTGCGAGGCAGGCACCAGCGCAGATACTAGCACCTCGGTGGGAATTCGAACATCGGTTAGTGGCCCGAGGCACGGCGGTGAGGGGACTTCACAGTTGCTGGAGGAGCTAACAGAGACAGAGAGTGTCCATGGTGCCAGCATTTGGAGGACTGCTGGGGACCAGGCACATGCTCAGTTGGTGCCTGATGATGTGCCTCCGGAGTTGTCCGCGATGCAGCAGGTGCAGGAAATGCGGCCGGGTGTGCGGGAGCATCTGGGGGAGATACATGAGGCTATGCTTGGCTTGGTGTCATTGGTGGAGGAGCCCACGTGGATACTCACCGAAGCAATGAGCCACATGTCCAAGCGCCATGCATCCTCCATGGAGGGTCGTGGAGATCCTACTCCAGGAGACCCGCCAGAGCTCCCTGGGGATGCACTCTGACCAACAAGCCCTCACATCGGCAATGACCTCAGCTGGTCACTGCCAGTGTGGGAGATGGTGTGGGCATCAAGCTTCCCAGCTTGTTGCACATCCATCCACGGTGAGCAGGGAGGTCTGAAGCGACCTCACATCGGCACAGCAGCTGCCTGTTGTCTCTGCGGGCACCTCTCAGGGCACTCCGGGTGAGGGAGGCAGCTCCTCCGCCCCTCTCCCAGTGACCGCTTCATCCGGTGAGGCTACGACAACTGGGGAGATGCCAGCTGTGGAACTGGCAGCTCCCTCCCAGGTGGGGCCAGCACAGGCTTCACAGGCCAGAGGACGACTGCCAAGGTCATCGAGGCCAACAGGACAGCAGAGTCAGCAGGCTGGCTCAGATACCATAGGCAGTGAGGGGACAGCACCTAGACATAGCACCCGTAAACAAAAGCACAAGGCACCTTAGGGACACCATGGGTTTTTCACTGGTGCATTTGTGTTGGCTGGAGATTAGGTCCTTATGATTTCTTTTTGATTGGTTTTTGTGATAAATTCTGCTTCATACATTAAATGCCAGATGTGTGACCATGCCTGAGGGTGCCTCATTTCTTCTGCATCTGTATGTTTAAGAAAAGTGTAATGAGTGATTTGTTGGACATTCAGCTTTATGTACAAGGCTGTACAAGTTAGTGCTGCTGACCTGGCAGATTTTGCACTTAGGTGTCGTGTATCGAGGTGGCAGCCCAGGCTGGTCCTGGTGATCCATTTGTGTTGTGCTAGCTGAAGGTTCATTGGATTAAAGCACCCTGGATGTCCCTGCCTCCCTGGAGTAGTCCTGGGTCAGTACCTACTCCCTCAGCGTTTCCCTGTGTCTGCTCATCCTCAAAGTCAGTGCTGGACTCATGGTGTGCAGCCGCAGACACTGCATCGACATCTTCATCATCCACTGCATCCCCCCTTTCCAGCGCAAGATTGTGGAGAGCGCAGCATGTAACCACTATCACCGAGACACGATCTGGGGGGTACTGGAGTGCGCCCACTGAATGGCCCAGGCATCGGAAGCGCATCTTGAGAAGACCGATGGCTCTCTCCACCACAGACCTTGTGGTGCCGTGGCTCCTATTGTACCGCTGCTCAGCTTCTGTTCTAGGATGGTGGAGCGGCGTCATGAGCCACCTTCTGAGGGGATAGCCCTTGTCACCCAGCAGATATCCATCCAGCTGGGCCGGAGCACTGAAGAGCCTCGGCACTTGGGAGTGTCTGAGGATGTAGGCATCATGGGAGCTGCCTAGGTAGAATCTGCATCCTGTGATCACACATTATCTGCACGTTCATGGAGTGGAAGCCCTTCCTGTTGACGAAGGCACCGGGCTTACCTGCTGGCGCCTTGATGGCCACATGTGTACAGTCTATAGCATCCTGGACACGGGGGAAGCCAGCAATGGCCGCGAAGCCTCTGGCTCACTGTGTCTGACTTGCCTGGTCCCAGTGGAAGTGGATGAAGGTCAATGCACACCTGAACAGAGCGTCTGTGACCTGCTTGACACAAGTGTGGACAGCTGATTGGGAGACACCACAAAGATCACCCGCTGACCCCTAGAAGGAGCCAGAGGCATAGAAGTTGAGGGCAGCTGTGACCTTTAGAGCCACTGTCATGGGGTGTCCACCCACACAGTTAGGGGAGATCTCAGGCCCAATCATCTGACAGATATAGTTGACTGTCTCCCTTGAGAGTCGGAACCTCCTTTGGCACTGCACCTCAGACATATTGAGGTAGCTGTTTTGCTGCCTGGAAACCCTGGCAGCAGGATAGTGACGTCTTCTGTGGCCCCTTCCATCTTGGACTATCTCTTGGCCCTGCGCCCCTTGTGCCTGCGCCTGTACTCCCACAGGTGGCTCCCCTGGAGGCTGAATGTGCACTCCTGGCCTCCTCCCCCTTCTAGCCTTCCCTTCCTCCTCAGAGGAGCTGCCTCCAGTAGACAGATCAGCTCCCATACCCAGGCTAAGGGGAGGCTTCCTGAAACCTGCAGGCCCAGAAAAGATTCCTCACTGCAGTGTGCTGACCTGAAGGTTAAGAGTCCAGAAAAAGCTGCTGGGATGCGTTCTGAGGTACTGCAGATCACACAAGCAAGTTTGAAAACCTTTCATCAATAAATACTTCACAGAGCAGATTCACGACCCCACTGAGCCCTCTTATCCTGCCCGTGGATGAGGTTAATAGAAATGCCTCCTACCTGCCTGCCCCTTGCGCCCGTGTGCCGACCCGAAGATTGCACGGCGCTAAGAAATTGTTACTTAATGGCGGGCGCGCATCAGACTTCGTCGCGCACCTGCCCAGCGAAATATTGCGTTGGCGCGGGGTGATGTTGGGACGTTCACCCGATGTCACTGCGCATCATTTTACGTGCAGATGTGTAGTGCCCACCTCCTGCACATCAAACCGAAAATTCTGCCCCATGTTTAAGTGTCTCCAATTAGGTTTTGACCAGTGACAGCAGTGAAATGGCCTTAACAAAAGTCACAAATATAACATTCTCTGTGACTGTGATCATGTTGCATTATCCCTCCTCATCCACCTCAACCTCGTTGCAGGTTTTGAACCCGCAACACCCTCCCCCATCATCTTTCATCTGTTGGACTATCTTTGATTGGTTCCACACTGACCCATCCAGTTATAGACAAGGCTCCTCTTCTCATCCCACACTGTTACCTCCAGAGTCCCACAGCAATCTGTTCTGTTCTTAGTCCCTGCCTCTTCCTCATCTGTATACTGCCTCTTGGTAGCATCATGAGTCAGCTGTCTCATGCAACTCTACCACTCTAGTGCTTCTCTCAACCTGTCCACTGCATCTGAATCATCAGAATGTTCTCAGATGAGAAGATGAAATTACCTGCAATTATATACTGGGAGGACTGAAGGCATCATCATCAGTACCAGCCATAAATTCTATACCCTAAAGTTGTCTCGAGCTGAACTGGACTGCTTGCAATCTCAGCATTCTGAACATCAAACTGAGCTTCTAATCCAAATCCCCTCCATAGCAAAGACTGCCTGCTTCCATCTAGGTAACATTGCTCACCACTACCCCTGCCTCAGCTGATTTGCTTCCATTCCTTTGTATTCCAAATTCAGCTTTCTTGTCTTGTCTTGTCTTTCATCTGTCCTCATTCGGAGGATTGCCTGCATTATGAACAACCTTTCTCCACTGATTTCTATTCTCCGTTGTCCTCACTGCTTGTCCAATAGTCCATGTTCTGGTGTTATCCATCTATGCCATCTTGGGCCTTCCATGTGCACGTTTTCCAGGTGTTTTACCTTGTGTTACCTCTTTTTCCAAACACTCCTGTCCTGTTTGCATCACATGTCCAAAATATGTGAGCTTCCCTGATAGCACTGCCTCAAACAAGTTCCTCTTAACACCAGTCCCCGCTCGTTTGTCTGAGGCGAGGTGCTCCAATGGCGCTATTTATCCTCGTCGCCAGTTGTAATAAACTTGGAGAGTGCAGGACAAGTCTCTTGCAAGAAACAGTAAACTTTATTAACAGACTTCAGAGGAGTCTACATGCTTGTACCAAGACCAAGGCTAAAAAGCTCTGCCCCTAAGAATCCCTGCGCTTAGGGCTGGTTGGTCTATACAGTCACATGATCCCCATAACAGTAAGAAATGGTTTAACTTACAATCATTACATTCCTCCCCTTTTACTTTTGTTTTACCCTCTTACTTACAAAACATCTTAACTCGTATTTTATACAATTATACACAGTTCATGCCATTATAAATTTGAGGAGGTTTTCAGATTCAGGGAGAGCGACACAACTCCACACCTGGAGGTTCTTCCATTGGATCGACTTTCACAGGAACTCCGGATTCAGGGATGTCCCTAGACAATGTCAGCTCAGAGATATTTACTTCAACAGAGACACCAGGCCTGTCTATTCTTTGCTGACCTGACACCTCAGGGGTTGAAGTTTCGACTTCGATTCCAGGTGGATTAATTGGTTGTTGGAGGGTTTCTCGGCTTCTGAGATGATCCATGTGTTTCCTAAGTATTCCGCTTCTACCTGATAAGTTAACATTTCTGTTTCAGAGACGATTGTACCAGGGACCCAACTCGGTCCAGTTGCAAAAGGTTGTACAAAAACTCTCTCTCCCACAGTAAACTCTCGACCTTTACTGTGAACGTCATGATTCACTTTCTGAGTACTCTGGTTTCTCTCCACCTTCTCCTCTAAATTAGGGAATACTCGACTCAAACTCGTATGAAGTCGGCGCTTTCTTAACAATTCTGAAGGTGTTAAACCAGTGGTCGCATGAGGAATTGTGCGATAGCTGAACAGGAATCTTGAAATTCGTGTTTCCAACGCTCCCTCTGATAGTTTCTTCATGCCTGTTTTAAAGGTTTGTACCACTCTTTCTGCCAAGCCATTAGATGAGGGATGGTACGGTGCTGTTCTGACGTGTTTAATTCCATTTAGGTTCACAAATCTTTGGAATTCAGGGCTAGTGAAAGCAGTATCATTGTCCGACAGAATAACTTCAGGAAAAGCATGAACACTGAAACTCTGGCGCAGTTTTTCAATGGTTGCAGACGAAGTGGGTGATCCCACTTCAAACACGTCCATGCATTTCGAATATGCATCGATAATCACGAGAAACATGGTACCTAGAAATGGACCTGCACAGTTTATATGTAGTCTAACCCAGGGTCGACCGGGCCATTCCCACGGATGCAGTGGAGCTGGGCAACTTCTGCTGTTGCTGGTACTGGAGACAGTTTTTCACCATTTTTTCTATATCACTGTACTTGGCCACCAGATACAACTTCATGCGAGCAACTTCAATTTTGAAATACCAGGATGCGCGCTGTGAAGTTCTTCTGATAATGATTCTCTTCCTTGCACAGGGATAATGACACTTGACCTCCATAATAAGATAGCATCTTGACAACTCATTTCTGATCTATGTACAAAGAATGGTTTCAATTCTTCACAAACTTGTGCATTTGACCATCCTTGTAATACTTGTTCATGGACGCTTGATAAAATTGGATCCCGATTCGTCCAATTCTTTATCTGTCTTGCACAGACTGGTGAAGAATCCCGGAAATTTAATGCAAGTACAACCTCTCGAAGTACTGGTACATGTGTAATACTGTCTGGAGAAGGGAAACGACTGAGGGTGTCTGAATTTGCTACACGCACATCTGGATAGTGCATAAAAGTGCACTCATATGCTGACAATATTAAAGACTACCTTTGAATTCTAGCAGAGGCTATTGGTAGGATTGTCTTATCTTCACTAAACAATCCTAACAGTGGTTTGTGATCTGACAGGATGATAAAGTGTTGACCGTGTAATATTGATGGAACTTATTTACTCCAAATACAATAGATAAGCCCCCTTTTTCAATTTGCGAGTATCCTTTCTTGGCTGCAGAAAGTGTTCTAGATACATATCCTATCGGTCTTCCAGATTTTGCTTTTCTTCTTGTGTTTGCCACAGGGTTTTGTCCCATCTTTCATTTTGATTTCGCAGTTGGACAAATCTCCCTCTGGTGAAATCTTAACTTGGTTCAGTTCGGGGGTTGAGTTACACATTTGCAACTTGGAAAGTTCCATGTCCTTTCCTCCTAATGCCTCTTTTGCTGCAATCGACTGATTCTTCAGTTCTTCTTTCTCTCTTTTGTATCTTTTGGCTTCTTCTTAGAACATTGGACATTGTTGGATTTTTTTCTTCCAATTGTTTCTTCAGTTGGTTCAGAGTGGCACTGCACTCATTTAGCCTCTTTTCATGATTTTCGGAACTTCTATCACATTCCAAAAGACACCATCTCATTCCTTTGTCAACTCAGGATTTCTTCTTGTCCTGATCTGAAAAATTTTGGACCAATTTAGTTTGATTTCCTTCAACCAATCACGGCCCAGAAGGCTAGGCCCTTCTCCAGTTACAACAATTATTGGCAATTATTGAGCTGTCTGCTGCCTGTATGATACAGGGGCAGAGGTGATGCCTTTCACCTGTATTGTTTCAGCTGTATATGTTTTTAACTGAGCAGCGGTTTTCTCCAAACTCAATGGCTGGGTACCTTCTCTGAGATATTTAGAGATGCGTTCTCCCACCACTCTGGTTGATGCTCCTGTGTCTACCTCCGTGAGCAGAGGCTTTCCATTTACTTGAAGTGTAACCTTAATTGGTTCAGTTTTCCTGGCCTTCAGATTTTGTAGGGAATAAACATTAGCCTCAATAACTTCTGGCTCTTCTATATTGTGCACTTCATTAAACTTGACCTACTGTCTGAATGGCTGCCTTGATCAAATTCAGCACTGTTTAACAACATGACCTTTTTTGTGGCAGTAGTGGCATTCTGCCTCTGTAAACCTACAAACTTTGGGTGCATGATTTCCCCCACAACAGTAACACTTTAACTTCTCATTACTGGTTGCTGGTGAGCTGCTCACTGCTGCTTCCAACATTTCTTTTTGTTTTTCTAGCGGTAGGGACCATGTTCCACTTCACTGTAGCCTCCCTGATCTTCACGCCATGCCCGGCAGCAGGTTCCTGCCACAGCTGCAAAACGGCGCCATGTTGTACACTCTGCAGAGCCTGCAAATCCCTCTCAGCACTCTCCATTGCGAGCGCTATCTCTATGGTGCGCTTCAGGTCTATCTCAACTTCTGGAAGCAAGCGGCACTGAATGGCTTTGATGTTTATGTCGCAAACTAAACAATCTTGCAACATGTCACTTAAAGTATCACCAAAGTCTCAGTGCTCCGTTAATTGTTTTAACTTCACGATGTACATTGCGATCGACACACCGGGGGCCTTACTCGAGAATTAAACTTGAATCTTTGCATGATCGCTGAGGGTTTAGGCTGAAACTGTCCTTTCATGAGGCCTACTAGCTCGGTGAAGGATCTGGAATTTGGCGTGTTCAGAGCCGTCAAGCTATGGATTTGGTTATAAGTTTTGCTTCCACAGGCACTTAGGAGAATTGCCTCCTTTTTCTCCTCTGTCGTTTATTTGTTAGCTATAAAGTAGAAACCTAATAGCTCAATGTATTGACTCCAGTCCTTGCCGGATGAGTCGTACATGTCAATTCATTCAAAGTGAGGCATTGCTTGTGAGTATACTTTTTTCTTCCCTTAAAATATCGGATTACTCACAGTTGCGAGATGAGATGCTGCATGATGTGCTATTTATCCTTGTCACCAGGCGTAATAAAATTGGAGAGTGCAGGACGGGTTTCTTGTAAGAAACAATAAACTTTATTACCAGACTTCAGAGGAGGCTACATACTTGTTCCAAGACCAAGGCTAAAAAGTTCTGCCCCAAAGATCCTCCGTGCTTAGGGCTGATTCATCTATACAGTCACATGATCCCCATAACAGTAAGAAATGGTTTAACTTACAATCATTACACCATCCATGACACATGTAATATCCTTTTGAGTCCTTTCATTTCAAAATGTTCTTATTCGAGTCATTCTTCTTGATGATCCAGTTTTCGCAACCATACATGGTCACTGGCTACACAAGGGCTTTCAGAAGATGAATTTTCATTGTAATCAAGATGCTGTGGCTACACCATACTCTTTTAAGTGAGATCACAACACCATAAGCCTTGTTATGTCTAGTCTGAATTTCTTAGGTAGTTCCTGCATCTTGCTTGATGAGTGACCCAAGATAGCAGAAGGTATCAACCTGTTCAAGCTGAATTCCATTCATCAGAATCTTGCAGATCTTTCCACCCATCCCCATCACCTTTGCCTTGTCGACATTGATCAGGAGACTGCATTTCCGGTTAACTTGATCAAGATGATCCACCAACTCCTGGAACTCCTCCACTGAGTTAGTGAGCAGAATAGTGTCGTCAGCATATCAAAGGTTTGAAACTCGCTGCCCGCCAATCAGTATCCCACCTTTGTGTCCATCAGGTGTCCCCCTTATAGCTATTTCTGCTCAGATGTTGAATAAGTATGGTGAGAGGACACACCCCAGTCTAACGCCCCTTTTGACAGTGAACCAGAGGTCTAACATCTGCCCTTTTATCTCCTCTGTCCTCACCATCCAAGGCCCCAAACACTTGCCCCAGTTGAAGTAGCAATTTACCTTGTACTTCTTTCAATCTAGTCTACTGTATTCGCTACTCACAATGTGACCTCCTCTGCATTGGGGAAATAAAACGCAGATTGGGTGATTGCAGATTGGAAAAGAATAGGAATCTGAACAAGACCCTGAAAAGTGAAGTTAAAGTAATGAGCAGAGGAAAAGTCTCCAAATTAAAGAGAGGAAGCTGTGGGGAGCAGAATCAAGGCAAAGTGGGCTTATGAGAAGCCATAAGATCTGAGGGGACAGCCAACGGCTGGTGAATCTTTCCTTCGGGCCTTTGAAGCTCTGTTGGCATGGCTAAATCTCTGAGAGAGAGCATGGAAGGCAAAGCTTGAATGTACATAGTGATCCAGGGGAGAGGAACATCAGAGGGAGAGATCAAAGCCTGGAGATGGATCCTTGTTGAAGGTGTCCAAGAGAAAGCCTCACTTGGGAAAAGATTCAAAGGCGAGCTCTTTGAAACTGGAGATTGGAAACCCCCATGTGAAAGACAGAGGGTGGAATCGCCCATGCCCACTGGCATCAGGCATGCTCAGGGGCATGAGCAGACAATATGGCAAGAAGGCCAAAAATCAGTTTCATAATGTTGTGAAACCAGTTTGCAATCGTCTGCTCAGCCCCTCAATGGAGGGTCGCGTTTTCCATCGTCGGACGTCGGGAACCTCGTTGTAATACATCTGCATTTCATTATAAGGCCAGCCCACCAGACTCATTACCCCATGCTGGATCATTCGCCCACATTGGCATGATTGCATGCCAACGCGTTTCACAACTGCACATAAGTGACGTGCACCTGGCGAGCTGCACTTTGCTTGGGACTTTGAGGTTTGTTTGCCAATCTTGCTTCAGGCAGCACTCACAGTCATCAGTGCCAGGCTTCACAGATGGCACCACAGCGCTTTTAGGGGGGGCTCATGAGCAGGTCTCTGCCTACCAGACCAGCCATAAGGTTGGAGTGGCTTTGTTCGGCTGCAGGGCTAGCGCTTGCTTGGGGAAGCGGGCGAAGCAGGCCTCAGGTAAGGGAAGAGGTTGCAGAGTTAGGGTTGTACTGAGGAAGGGGATCATCCCTGAGTTTGTATGGGGGCACACGTTGATCTTTGCGAGTAGCCTCAAGATGATGAGGGCTGAGGAGGCAGTCTCCAGAGCAAATGAGGCCAGATGGACATGTAAGGGTGTGTGTGAAAGAGTGAGTGGTGATGTCTCTTGAGCTGGCAGTGAGTGAGATACCAGTGAATGTGTGATGGGCTTGAGTATGTGAGTTAAAGTGATGAGATGGTTGCCATACCCTGGTGGCATGGATGAGATCATTTATCCCCCATCAGCATTGGTAGGCGAACGTCTTCTGTGCAGCATTGGCATCGATCACCACTGCTATCACCTACCAAGCTGGAATGGTAATGTTGCTGCCCCTCCTGCATTCAGAGTAGGGGTATAGGACATCACGGTGGGCTTCCACAGAGTCCAAAAGGCACTTGAGGGATGCGGCACTAAACCTGTGGGCTACAGTCTTCTTGCCTTTTGAGGCCATGTCTTATTCGCAGCAGTCATGGGCTGGAAGCACTGAGAGGTGTGTGGGTGGCTATACTTTAAATGTGGCGCCCAGCGTGATGAAGCGGCAAAGTGATGGCGTGACGGGCAAATCGGAGCCCACCCACCATGGAAACGGCGTGTTTCCTGGGAATGAATAATTAATGCAGGGGGCTTGAGACAATACGGCAGGAGTAGCCACCATTGCAGTCGGTGGGTAAAACTTAGTGCAAATCTGGGACGATTCCACCCAGAGTTTCCATGAGCCCGATTGTCTCACAGGGCGATGAATGCCTGAGGGAGTTGATGAGGGATCCATAGCATCTGCTTTGGGTGACATCTGTCACTTGATTTTCGAGTGTGGTGTGTTTAACCACAGGTCGCCTATTGGTTTACATGGATTGTATACTGTGAACAATAAAGTCTAAGATTTTTTGTAACTTGTGTTATACTTATGAATTTGTATATTTGTAAAGGTATAGTTGTTGGTGAAGGAGTAGTGTAATGTAGTTCATCTTTTGTTTAATAAATGTTTTATTCTTTTGTTAAAAGTACATCAGCGGACTCTGTGACTCTGTTCAGTAGCCGCCCTCCACTTTTCTAAACAAAAAATAAAAGTTAGGATCGATCAAGCCAGGTTCCAGCCAGGTATCTGACTTGTCCAGTAGTAACATCAGCTGGGATCATAACAAGAGGTACCGGCAACTCTGACCCTAGCTCATTGCTTGGTTAACAAGACAATTAAATGTGGTGGGTACCCCATGTCTAACATTGTCAACCAGAGTTTCTCATGTGAGTCCAAATTGAATGCTTTCTCAAACTCAATGAAGAACATTGGCTACTGATATTTTTGGACTTTGTGCATTATGATTCTAAAAGATTAGCGACCTGATCTCTGGTTCCTCTTCCATGTCAAAATTCAGCTTGCTCATCAGAAATCTCACTCATTTTTTTTTTCTGGATCCATTCCAGGATGATCCTGAGCAAGATTTTACTAGTGTGAATGACCAAAGCAATTTTTCTATAATTTGTGCACTGTTTCAGGTAGCTTTCTTCAGAAGAGGAGTAAAGGTAGGATCAGTCCAGTACTTTGGATTCAACTATTCCAATGATTTAAAAGCAGAATACTGTGAAAGCTGGGAATCAGAAATAAAAACAGAAAATGGTGGAAATACTCAGCAGGTCAGGCACCATCTGTGGATAGAAAAACAAGAGTTAACGTTTCAGGTCAACAACCTTCCATTGGAACTGGGAAAGTTAAAGTCAAAGGTTTTGAGCAAGGGGTTGGTGGGACAATGACAAAAGGAAGGTCTTTGATAGGGTGGAAGTCAAGAAAGACTGAATGACAGAAGAGTTAGTCTTACAGGGCCAAAGGGAACGATGATGCGGTGAGAAAAACAAAAGATCTGCCTAGAGCAGGTGTGCTACTGTCTGAAAGTGAAAATAAGAGTAAAACTGAAATGTGCAAAGAAAAGGAAACAAAATAGTGGGACAGAGTTTACGGTCGGAAATTGTTGAACTCAATGTTGAGTTTGGAAGGCTGTAAAGTGCCTAATTGAAAGATGAGGTGTTGTTTCTCAAGTTTATGTTGAGCTTCAATAGAACAGTGCAGCAGGCCAAGGATTGAGTTGTGTGACAGCAAGGTGGATAATTAAAATGACATGCTACTGAAAGCTCAGGGTCATGCTTGTGGACTGAACGGAATCACCCAATCTGCGTTTTGTCTCCCCAATGTGGAAGAAATCACATTGTGAGCAGCCAATACAGTAGACTAGATTGAAAGAAGTACACGTAAATTGCTGCTTCACAGTGTTTGGGGCCTTGGACAGTGAGGAGAGGAGGGAAAAGGGCAGATGTTATATCTCCTGCGTTTACATGGAAAGGTGCCTTGGGAAGGGGATGGAGTGTTGACGATCATTGAGGAGTGGACCGGGGTATCACAGAGGGAATGGTTCCTTTGGAATGCTGAAAGGGAAAGGGAAGGTGTGTTTGGTGGTAACATCACACTGGAGGTGGCAGAAATGGTGGAAGATGATCCATTGAATATGGAGGCTGGGGGGTGGAAGGTCAGGACAAGGGGGACCCTACTAAGTTCCAACTGAAATTCCACCCTTCATGTTTTGGATCCACACATGATTACAGTAGCTCCGAGACATTCAGCATTCTTCAGGTCACTGTCTCGCTGCTCACTGAGCTCCACATGCACCGCCACATGAACTATCTCAACTCTTTCTTCAGCAGCACCGGCTCACTCCATCTCAAAGCTGCAGTTTCACCCTTTGACTCATTCACTGCAGTGGTTGAAGGTATAACCTTTCCGACTGCCGATTAGGAGGTCACATGATTGTTCTTGACAAATGAGCCCTAAGCGTGGGTAATCCGGGGGTTGGGGAGCAGTGAAGCTTTCTAGCCATGGACCTGGCTCAAGCATGTATCTTCTAAAAGAGCTTGGTAATGAAGTTATCTGTTATAAGATGAAACCTGTCTGGTACGTCAAGTTATTACATTTGTTGACAAGGGTAAAATAGCTCCAACACTGCACCTCGCCTTGTGAATGTGAGTACATCAGTTCATAAGAAAAAAGAAAAGTATACTCACCAGTCATGCCACTCTTCAGCAGAATTGACCCTTATGATGCACCCCATGGAAGGCTGGAGCCAGTATGTAGAGCGCCTTGGTTTTTATTTAACCTCAGAGGAGAAGCAGAAAGCAATTGTTTTGAGTGTCTGTGGTAGCAAGACATGTAACCTCATCTGTAATCTGACAGCCCAGAACATGCCCAATTCTAAATCTGTTAACAAATTGGTAGACCTCATGAACATGCATTTTTAGCCGAAGCTATCAGTAATAATGCAGAGATTTAAGTTTAACTGCAGAGTAAGGGCCCCGGGAGAGTCTAATTTTTATAGTGAAGTTGAAGCAGTTGACTGAGCACTGCGACTTCGGAGAGACTTTCAATGATATGTTGCAGGACTGGTTAGTTTGTGGCATTCACGACGATGTCATTCAACGCCAGTTACTTGTATTAATGATAGTTTCGATAAACGTAGGACTGTAGCTTTAAGAATAATCCTGTGTTGTAAGATCACATGATCTGTGTAAGCCAGTGAGTTAGCAGCGTGGGGAACTTCTAGGAGAGAGTTCTTCTTTAGTTACAGAGTATGATGTACACGTGTAGTTGCTGCCGCTGTCTTGTAAATATAGTTAGATGTGTCCACCAAGAAAAGTTGCCTGGAGGATCAATTCCATAACAGAAGTTAACATTGATTTGAAACGCACCATGGAAATAGCGCTAGCCATTGGAAGTGCTGCGAGGGACTCACGGGCTTTACAGAACGTGAAAAATGGCACCATTATTCAGTTGGGGTGGGAATCTACTGCTGGACGTGGTGCAAAAACTAGATACAGCAGCAAAGCAAGAGACAGTCTGCATTGCTCGAGAAATGAAAAGACCTAGTGGAAGCATTTTAGCAGCAACATCAAAGTAAATCTGTTACAGCTGAGGGTGTAACCTTGTACCAGACACCGGCAGATTCAAGGAGGCAGAATACCATTACTGCCACAAGAAAGAGCATGTAATAAAGCAATGCAGGGCCAAATTGATACAGCCCATAAGACAGCAGACCAAAATGATTAAAGTGAATAATACGACAGAACCTGAAGCTGCTGATACCAGCATCTATTCCCTGTACAATGTCAAAGCAGTGAAAACTGAACCAATAAACGTCACCATTCAAGTGAATGGGAAGCCACTAGTAATGGAGGTAGATACAGGAGCCTCAACCACACTGGTGGGAGAGCACACATTTAAATACCTAAATGAAGGCACCCAGCCACTGACCCTGGAGCAAACAACAGCTCATTTGAAGGCATACACTGGAGAGTCAATACAGGTAAAGGGCATTGCCACAGTACCTGTGTCCTATAGGCAACAGACAGCCCAGATTGCAGTGATCATAATGTCAGGTGAAGGACCTAGTCTCCTGGGCCACGACTGGTTACAAAAAAATTAAGCTCAACTGGTCTGAAATAATTCAAGTGAGAACAGGAGGAGTTCCTGAGCTGTTAAGGAAATACAACAGTGTATTTTGTGACGAATTGGGAAAGTTCAAAGGCTTAAAAGCGAACATATATGTAAATTCACAGGCCAGGCCCTTGATCTTATGCCCTAAAGGAGAAGGTGGATGCAGAATTGTGCTGCTTAGAAAAGCTAGGCATCATCCAACCTGCCCAATTTTCGGAATGGGCAACGCCCATAGGCCCTGTAATGAAACCTGATCAAACTATTTGTATTTATGGGGACTACAAATTAACCATGAACAAGGCAGCGAAATTAGATAAATATCCTATCCCAAGGATAGACGACTTGTACGCTAAGCTAGCTGGAGGCAAATCCTGTACCAAATTAGACATGAGCCATGTATATCAACAGTTAGAGCTGGATAGCACGTCTAGAGGGTGTGTAACCATCAACATGCACATGAGTCCATATCAATATACACGCCTACCCTTTGGAGTATCATCTGCATGTGCAATCCTCCAAAGGACCATGGAAAGTCTATTGCAAGGACTTCCCCATATAGTAGTTTACCTAGATGATGTCCTGATCACAGGGTTAACAGAAGTCGAACTTTTGGCCAACCTGGAAGAGGTTTTAAGAAACTTTTGGAAGCTGGTGTATGAGTAAGGAAAGAGAAATGTACATTCCAAGCACCAGAAGTCACTTACCTGGGTCACCGGGTGGATGCCATGGGGTTGCATCCAGTAGAGGACAAAGTTAGAGCAATCAAAGAGGCGCCCTCTCCTTCCAATGTCACTGAACTCAAGTCTTTTTGGGCATGATTAATTATTATAGTCCCTTCTTGCCAAACTTGTCAATAGTGTTAGCAACTTTACACTTGTTATTGGCAAAGAATCATTGTTGGTTATGGAATTCACAACAACAAGAAGCCTTTGTGAAAGTTAAGCAGCTATTACATTCATCATGACCACTGGTACATTATGACCCATCAAAAGAATTAATATTAACCTGTGATGCATCTCCTCACGGGGTGGGAGCTGTGTTATCACGCAGGGTGGAAGGTGGTTCTGAAAGGCCAATCGGCTATGTCTCCAAAACCCTCTCTGCAGCCAAAAAGGGTTATTCACAACTAGAAAAGGAAGGTTTATCAATAATATTTGGAGTGAAGAAATTCCACCAGTACCTGCATGGAAGACATTTCACCATTGTGTCAGATCATAAAACATTAATGGGTTTATTCAGTGAGGATAAAACCATTCTGCTGATAGCCTCAGCAAGAATTCAACGTTGGGCTTTGATATTATCTGCCTATGAGTATACTTTCATGTAACGTCCTGGTGTGCGTTTTGCAAATGCGGATGCACTCAGTCGTCTCCCCTTACCAGATAGCATTGTTCATGCTCCAGTGCCACAAGACGTTGTGCTTGTGCTGAATTTCTTGGACTCTTTGCCTGTGAGTGCGAAGCAAATAAGGAAATGGATGAACAGGGATCCAATTTTGGCCTGAATTTTTTGCTCATCGGACGAGAAATGGGCCCCCGACCGCAATCGGCCTCTGAGCACAACTTCACACAGGCTGGCTAATTAACAGCCAGCCAGCGTGAAACACGCGCTGAGAAAGGCTCAGCACTCTGGGTGGGGAAGGAGAGAGAGAGAGGGGGGTGGTGGTGGGGGAGAGGGTGGGTGCCTCCGTCACCACAGGTGCTGGTGAGCATTTCCACTGAGCTCCCTGAAGGCAGACAGCAGCCTCAGGGAGCTGAAGACCTCCACAGAATAAACAAAACCACTAAAAAGCTGCAAAATATGTCCAAGCAGCACAATCAAGCACCTGAAGGCACACCCAATAAACAAACGGTCCCCAGATATCTCTTTTTATTTTATTTCCCCACAGAGATTTCATCCTGCCCTGGATCGAGGTTTGAGCAAAAAGGTAAAGGCCGCCTGGCCGATTGGCCCATCGGCCATCCATAAAAATGGACAGGCCACCAGAAACCGCTTTCAATTGCCTCCTCAATGGGCTTAATTGTCCAGCTGTTGGAAGCGCGCCTGCCAAGCGAGTGCGCAATGATGTCAGGATGCTTGCCTGATGTTATCTTGCGCTATTTCGTGGCCGGACAGGTTGGGCGTGTACCCACCTGCCGGACATAAAATTCTGGTCTTTTCAAAAGTCCGAGACCTTGAATGACACGGGTGGTAATTCACCAGTGTCTGAAGAGATCAGATCATTCCATACTTGTAAAACAGAGTTAAGTTGTCAAGATGGAATCTTGTTGTGGGACCCTAAAAAATTCCCGATCCTCTGGTCTACCACCAATTTTCATCACTTTGTATGCCTTAGTTTTTGATTGGATACTCTCCTTGACCACCTTTGTTAACCACAGGTGGTTTATCCTTCTAATCGAGTCCTTCTTTTTGACCGGGATAAATTTTTGCTCAGTGTTATGAAATATCTGCCTGTCTTCCACTGTTCATCCACTGACCTTCCCTTTAGTCTATTTTCCCAGCCTGCTTTAGACAACTCTTTCTTCATACCTCTGTAATTGCCCTTATTTAAGTTGAGGACACTGGTTTGAGACTCAAGTTGCTCACCCTCAAACTGAATCTGAAATTCTACCATGTTGTGATCGCTACCTCCTAGAGGATCCTTAACTACGAGATTACTTATTAATCCCACCTCATTACACATTACTGGATCTAAAATATTCTATTCCCAGGTAGGTTCTGCAACGTATTGCTCTAAGAAACAATCCCTGATGCACTTTACAAATTTGTCTTCCTTGTTACTCCTGCCAATCTGATTTGTCCAGTCAATATGCAGATTAGAATCACCCATGACAATTGTAGCGCACTTCTTACACGATTTATACTTTGTCCTACAGTGAGGCAATTCTTTGGGGGCCTATAGACGACTCCCACCTATGACTTTGTCCCCTTGCTATTCCTTATTTCCACCCAAACTGATTCCACATCACAATCTATTGCACCTATATCACGACTCACCACTGCACTGATACCTTCCTTTATTAACAAAGCTATCCCACCTCATTTTCATTTTTGCCTATTTTTCTGGAATATTGAATACCCTTGAATATTGAGTTCCCCGTCTTGGTTACCCTGCAACCATGTCTCTGTAATAGCTATCAAAGAATATTCATTTATTTCTATTTGTGCCGTCAACTCATCTATCTTGTTACAAATGCTGCGTGCATTCAGATAAAGAGCCTTAAGCTTTGACTTTTTACCATTATTACTCATTCTGGTTCTAATTTCTGCTGCACTCTTCTGCTTATATTATCTGCCCCTTCCTTTCACACTTTGATTATTGTTAGCTTCTTCACAATGCTGCACCTCTGCTCTCTCATTTCTATTTGATTTTATAAACTTCCCTTCAATTGAACCCTCCCCCACACTAATTAGTTTAAAGTCCTATCTACAATTCTAGCTATACGATTCACCAGGATACTAGTCCTAGCATGGTTCAAATGAAGCCCATCCCAATGGAACAGTTCTCTCCTTCCCCGGCACTGGTGCCAGTGTCCCATGAATTGGAACCCATTTCTCCCACACCAATCTTTGAGCCATGCATTTACCTCTTTAATCTTATTTACCCTACGCCAATTTGCGCATGGCTCAGATGTAATCTAGAGATTATTACCTTTGTGGTTCTGCTTTTTAATTTAGCCTTGAGCTGCTCATAGTCCCTCAGCAGAACCTATTTCCTAGTCCTACCTATGTCGTTGGTATCTATGTGGACCATGACAACTAAATCCTTCTCCTGCCACTCCAAGCGCCTCTCCAGTCCAGAAGAGATGTTCTTAACCTTGGCACCAGGTAGGCAACACAGCCTTCGGGACTCTCTGTGTTTGCTGCAAAGAACAGTATCTATTCCCCTAACTATGCTACCCCCTATTACTACTACATTTCTTTTTTCTCCCCCCACTGTGCTGTGGTCACTTCACTCATCCTCCCCGCAATCTGTGCCCTCGTCCACAACGGGAGCAAGAACCTCATACCTATTGGACAAGAGCATTGGGTTAGGCTCCTCCAAATCTAAATTCTGGATCTCCATACCTGCCTCACTCGTAGTCACACCCTCCTGTCCCTGACCACAGTCCAAATTAGATGTATTTAATCTAAGGGGCGTGACTGCCTCCTGAAACACACTGTTCAGGTAACTCTCCCCATCTTTGATGTGTTACAGTGTCCGCAGCTCGGACTCCAGCTCATCAACTCTGAGCTGAAGTTCCTCGAGCAGCCAACACTTGCTGCAGATGTGGTCACTGTGGATCGCACTGGCGTCCACCAGCTCCCACATATTACAGCTGCAACATATCGCCTGCCCAGCCACCTCTATTCTATTTAATTAATTAATTTGGATGTTAATATTTTAAAAAGTGAATTTCTTAACTGTACTCTCCAGCTGTAATAATGTCTCCTGATTTAGACCACTTGGCCAATCAAAAGGGACGCGGAAGAGATACTCACCAATCACCTACCTGTTTTCCTTTTATGTCACACTTCGACTCTGACAGGTAGAAACAAGTTGAAGGGGCTCTCTGCCTCTGGTTTATCTCCCACCGCCACTGCCCTTCTCATGCAGGTCCGCTCTCCGTGAAAGATAATTTATACAATTCACTTAGCTGCAGTTATACATATTCACTCGCACATACCAGCTGTCCACTCAATAACACATAGATGAAGTTGTTATGAACTCAGGCTGGAAAAGTAAATGAAATTGGCTGAAGAAGTGTGATTTATTTGCTAATTGGGTTTAGTACTCGTTGTGGCTCAGTTGGTAGCACTTTCATCTCGGAGTCAGAAGGTTCTGGATTCAAATATCACTTGAGTGCAAAAATCTAGGCTCCAATGGATTAACAAGGGAATGCTGCACTGTTAACGGTGCTGTCTTTTGGATGAGATGTTAAACCCAGACCCCATCTGTCCTCTAAGGTGGATGCAAAAGATCACTTGGTACTATTTTGAAGGAGAGCAGGGAGATATCCCTGATGTGATGGCCAGCATATATCCGCCAATCAACATCACAAAAACAGATTATCTGGTCATCACCATGTTGCTGTTTGTGGGAGCTTGCTTTGTGCAAATTGGCTGCCGCATTTCCTGCAATACAACAGTGACAATACTTCAAAAGTACTTCATTGGCTGTAAAGCTCTTTGAGATGCCCTGAGGTGGTGCATGGTGTGATAGAAATGCAAGTAGTTTAAATAGATTTCAGTCTTTAATTTTAACAGCAGAATGTAGCCCATCTGAGAATCCTTCTCAACTGCATGGTGTAACAAAAATCAACAGCCCTAATTCTAGCTATAACTGATAAATCAATCATTAGGTTATATACAACCTCATGCTTGTAATGGTGATCTAATTTTGTAATATTTTTCTAAACTCTGCGTCAGATACAAGCCATTATAAACCTGAACTGTGATCAATGATTCCATATTTCACATGCAGTGAAATGTTACTATTTTACATGCACAGAAGATATATTTTAGGGTCCCACTGGTTGACATATTAATCCATGCAACAGATTGAGCCAAATAACACGTAGGAGATTTAGGCCAGGATATTCCGTTCCCACTGGAGTCAGATATGTGTGGTGGTGTGAGCGGACAACATGGCGAGAAGGCCAAAAATCGGTTTCATGGTGTTTTGAAACCAATTTGCGAAAGTCCGCTCAGCCTGTCGATGGCGGGCAGCATTCCCCACCATCAGTTGTTGGGAAGCTCATTGTAATACTTCAGTGTATCATTATAAGACCAGTCCACCGGACTCACCCTCCACTGCCGTTGGATCGTCCGCCCATGTCAGCGGGAAAACACGCCGACGTATTTCACAACAGCATGTGTAAGGTGTGCACTTGGTGGGCTGCACGTTGCTTGGGACTTCAAACTTTGTTTGCCGACCTTGCTTCAGTCGGCCCTCACAGTCATCACCGCCAGGCTTTACAGGCAGCACCATATCACTTTTAGGGGGGCTCACAGGCAGGTCTCTACCTACCAGATCAGTCATATGTGGGTGACTTTTCAACGGCTGCAGGGCTAAGGCTTACTTGGGGAAGGGGGAGAGGTGGTCTCAGGTAAGAGAAGAGGCTGCAGGACAAGAGCTGTACTGGGGAAGGAGGGTATCCCAGGGTATGTGTGGGGGCACATGTTGATTTGTGCAGGTGGCCTCAAGATGGTGAGGTCTGAGGGGGCAGTCTCCAGAAGAGGTGAGGCCAGGTGGACATGTGAGGGTGTGTGTGTGAGAATGGGTGGTGATGCCCCTTGAGCTGGCAGTGAGTGAGATGCCAGTGAATGTGTGATGTGCTTGACTGTGTGAGTTGAGAGTGATGAGATGGCTACCCTGGCTGCACGGATGAGATCATTCATCCTCTACCTGCATTAGATGACCAACCTCATCTGAGCAACATTGGCACTATCGCCATCGCCTACCAAGCTGGAGTGGTAATGTTGCTACCCCTCCTGCAGTCAGAGCAGGGGTAGAGGACATCATGGCAGGCCTCCATGGCATCCAAAATATGCTCGAGAGCTGCAGCCTTCTTACCTTTTGGGGCCATGTCATTTCTGCAGTCCAGGGCTGGAAGCACTGAGCATGGCTGTGCTTTAAATGTGGTGCCTGGCATGATGAAGTGGCGAGGTGACAGTGTGGTAGGTAAATTGGAGCCTGCCCACCATGGAAACAGCGCATATCCAGGGAATGCATAATTAACGTGGCAGTTTTGTGTTGATACTGCTTGAAAACCCATCATCGCGACCGATGTGTAAAGCATCATTTTACCCGCCACTACTGCACTTAGTGCAAATCTGGCATGATTCCATCCTTAGTGTTATGATTTTGGCTCTAACAGTAATAAACATTTTCTTTTTTAACATTCCAATAGGTCAGAAAATAGGAATAAAAATGAAGAACTGTTGTGTGACACTATCACGGTGTTAAATGAGATAGATTTTGAACAGATCTAGCAACTCAAGACAGGGCATCCATGAGGCGCTGTGGGCCATCAGCAGCAGCAGAATTGTACTCGAACACAATCTGTAACCTCATGGCCCGATGTATCCTCCACTCTACCATTAGCACCAAGCCAGGGAATGAACCCTGGTTCAATGAAGAGTGCAGGAGGGCATACCAGGAGCAGCACCAGGCATACCTAAAAATTAGGTAACACAGCACTACTTGCATGCCAAGCAGCATAAGCAGCAAGTGATGGACAGAACTAAGCGATCCCACAACTAACGGATCAGATCTAAGCTCTGAAGTCCTGCCACATCCAGTTGTGAATTGTGGTGGACAATTAAAAACTCACTGGAGGAGGAGGCTCTACAAATAGGTCCATCCTCAATGATAGAGGAACCCAGCACATCAGTGCTACAGCCTGCATGATCCATCTGCATAGTCCAGTAGACTAGCCATATAAATACTGTGGCTACAAGAGCAGGTCAGAGGCTAGAAATCTTGCGATGTATAACTCACCTCCTGACTCCCCACAGCCTGTCCACCATATAAGGCACAAGTGAGGAGTGTGATGGAATACTCCCCACTTGCCTGGATGAGTGCAGCTCCCACAACACTCAAGAAGCTTGACACCATCCAGGACAAAGCAGCCCACTTGATTGGCACCCCATCCACAAACATTCACTCCCTCCACCATTGATGCACAGTGACAGCAGTGTGTAACATCTACAAGATGCACTGCAGGAATTCACCAAGGCTCCTGAGACAGCACCTTCCAAACCCATGACCACTACCATCTAGAAGGACAAGGGAAGCAGACAAATGGGAACACCACCACTTGGAAGTTCCCCTCCAAGTCACCCAGCATCCTGACTTAGAAATATATCGTTGTTCCTTTAGTGTCGCTGGATCAAAATCCTGGAACTTCCATCCTAACAGCACTGTGGGTGTATCTACACCACATGGACTGTAGCAGTTCCACGAGGCAGCTCACCACCACACTCCTATAGGGCAGCTAGGGAAGAGCAATAAATGCTGACCCAGCCAGTGAAGCCCATATCCTATGAATGAATAAAAAAAAGAGCTAGAAATAAGCAGCCTGGAAGACCCGTCACAGTGCTTACCCTTGCCCTGCACCAGCGCAGAGACACACACCTCAGTGGGACCTAGATCTAGTGCAGACTCAGATTCACAATCTGGTGGTCACCGCACAGACACTTGTCCACATCCGAAGGAGGGAATTCTGCTCAGCTCCCCAGCATTCAGAGGACTGCTGGGGACAAAGCATCTGTGAGGTCTGAGTCAGATGACAAGCCTCTAGATTTGGCCTTCCAACTCATCTTGCAGATCAGCAGGAGGTGTGGGAACATCGCACAGAGCTGTTGGAAGCCCTCAACAGAGTGGCACGTGAGCCGGAGGAGTGTGTCTGCCTGCTCTCCGATGAAGCAGTGCCCACATATGCGTGTGTGGAGGTCTCCATGGGGAGGATGGCGGACTCCATGGAGAGCCTGTTCCAGAGGAAAGCGGAGATGTGTGTAGACCTGCACTCCACCGCAGGATCCATGGGTGAGTTCCTGCAATGGCAACGCAAGAGGGAAACGGGGCACCTTGATGTCCCTCCAGGTGCTCCTTCCCCTCAAGGAGTCAGGCCGGGGCACCCGGGCACCCGAAGGGAGGAGGAGCAGCAGCTGGACACCCCTGGGTCATCCACTCGGGAATCTCAGAGGCTGTCCTCTCCCTCTGAGTCCCCTTTGCCTGTGACCCCCTCAACCTCATCCTCTGTTACTGCAGAGGAAGCAGCTGGCCAATGAGTGATTCTGGAGGGAGAAGTGTGTGAGCGGCAGGGCCTTTTGGAGCCTCGTGCAAGCTCTCTCCCATGCACGTGAATCCTTCACGTATCACACTCACCTCAATGTCCTCAGCATTTTCAATGCTGCCTGCTGGGGTTTGCTTTCAGTTGTCCATCTGAGCCGAAATGCATCTCCGCTCCCCCATCCCAGCATCATCTACCACCTCCTGTCCATGAACTACCAGCCACAACCCTTTTCCTTCGGGGATTTCTCAGTGAACGTTCACGTTCCCTTCCTTCCTGAAAATCCCAACCCCATCCACATTCACCTCCCAACCTACTCCTTCCCACGCTCAGGGTCTATGTCTGCCTCCGAGTCCCCACCAACCACCCTTGCCTTCCCTTCTACCGCTACCATCGAACCTTCACCCTTCCACCCTACCACCTCACTCTGCCCTCGGTCATTCTCACCATCCCCTCATTCCAAGCCCACTCCCAGTTCACTCCCCAGGAGGCAGTCATGGACTCATCAGAGCCCTCCCTTGCACATTCATCTGGATACCCTCCTCCAGACCCCTTTCCCCATCCAGACCCCTTCCCCCCTTGGAACCCCTACCCCTTGGAATCAGCCCCCATGACCCCCGCCAGTCCTCCCCGGCCCTCTGGACTCCGGCCCCACTTAGTCCTACCCCCTTCCTGATTCCTTCAAACACCCTTACTTCTTCTGCCACCCTTAGTCCTTCCCCCTTCCCGACTCCTTCCTCCACCCTTACTTCTTCCTCCAGCCTTACTCCCTCCCATCTCCATGCTCCTTCCTCCCCCTGGACTCCCTCACCTCTCTGCACTCCTTCCCCCCTCCAAACACCTTCCCTTTCACATCTCTTATACCTACCTCCCCAGGTACCATCTTCCCACCTGCTACCCCTCCCCCCCCGTACTCCCTAGCCCCCAACCTCCCCACTGACACCTTCATCGCCCCAACCTCACTCCATCGTGACACATTTACCCTCCCCTCCCAACCTCACCCCATCCTGACACCTCTTCTCTCCCAGTCGATCCTAGAACTTCCTCTCCATCCCGTTGACCATCATCTGTTGTGAGCAGACCCTCAATGGCGAATTTCCCACTTCCGTGAGCTGCTTCACAGCAGATCCATGTCCATGAGAATCCACCCAGCATGCCATGGACATTCCTCTAGTGTGCCATTACTGTCAAGATCCAGCATCTTTTACTCTTCCATGTCTGCGATGGGAGCAAGGCCCTGGCAGTAGGTGCCAACTTCTGCAGCTCACACTTGTCAAGACGCGTTCTGCACCAGTCTGCAATCACGACAACGTGGACGGACGATCCAGCAGGGGGATGAGTCTGGTGGGCTGATGTATTATGAGGTTCCCGATGTCTAATGGCGGGGAACGTGGCCCATCATCATCGAGCTCAGATGATCGCAAACTGGTGTCATGACGTCACGAAACCTATTTTTGGTCTATTTGCATTATTATCCGCTCATGCCGCCAAGCACGCCTGACACCAGCAGGCACGGGCAATTGCACCGCCTGCCACTATGAGATTGCTCCCTGGTAGTTCTTTCCTGTGCAAATGAGTAGAGTTACCCTTTCTCATTTTTGTCTCACCCACAACACACTGTAGTGTGTGGGTGAATACAAACAGAGCGCATTTTTGGGTGTAATGGGACGTGCGTGAGGGACTTGGTAAGTTGTGCATAAAATTTGCGTGTGAGTTGATTGCAGTGGAGATGGATTGTGCTTGGCCAGCCTCACTCTCTCAGTCTTGCGCATCTGTTCCCGATGGATTGGCAAGTCAAGGTGACTGGCGATGTGGTTGACTGCAGTGGATGGTCTGTAGTATCTTCTGCACCAGTGCTGATGAATTTTACAGCTGTCCACATAGATGTGCTGCAATAGTGGTAAGGGAATACCATTTCCTCTGCTACATTCATCAAGGCAGCTTTTTTTTATGCACTTACAAAAGTTACAGGGATGTGGCTGTTGCCATGCACAAGTAGCTTTGTGGAGCCACAGGTGAGAGCTGTATGAGTGTTGAGGATCAGGTGCAGTTATTCATCCAACTATGAAGTAGGATGTGACTGACTCCTAGAGAAGGGACTATCTCTGACACAAACCCCACAAAACCCTTCCAAGAAATATAGGCAGGTTAAGTGAGTGGGCACCAAGGTGGCAGGTTACATATAATGTGGGCAGATGTGAGGTTATTCACTTTGGCAGTAAGAATGGAAAGGCAGAATGCTTTTAAAAGGAATGAAACTTTTAAGTGTTGATGTTCAGAGAGACATAGCTGGACTCATCCAAGAAACCCAAAAGGTTAGCATGTAGGTACAATTAGAAAGGCAAACAACATGTTTACCTTTATTGCAAGGGGATTGTAGTACAAGAATAAGAATGTCATGATACAATTGTACAGGGCTTTGTTCAGAACACAGCTGGAGTAGTGTGTGCAGTTTTAGTCTCCATATTTAAGAATGGATATATTTGCCTTGGAGGCAGCACGGCAAATGTTCTCTAGGTTGATTGCCGGGATGAGGAGATTGTCCTACGATGAAAGGCTCAGTAAATGGGACCTATACTTTCTGGATTTTAGAAGAATGATAGGTATGCTCATTAAAACATACAAGATTCTGAAGGGGCTTGGCAGGGTAAACATTGAGGTTGTTTCCCTCGCCTGGGGAATCTAGAGTATGGGGGCACAGTCTCAGGGTAAGGGGCTGATCAATTAGGGCTGAGATGAAGAAAAATTCCTTCTCTCAAAGGGTTGTGAATCTTTCGAATCTCTACCCTAGAGAGTTGCAGGAGCTGCATCACTGAATACACTTAAGGCTGAGACAGACAGATGTTTTTTTCTAATGGAATCAAGAGATAAGGGAAGCGGGTGGGAAAGTGGAGTTGAGGCAGAATGTCAACCACAATTGTATTAAATGGGGAGGCACGCTCAATGGGCCAAGTGTCTACTCCTGTCCCTACTTCTTACGTTCAGCTCTGATGCTCACCTGCCATTCTCCCAAATGAATGAATTGATCAGTGTAAGTATTACTCATCGCCCATCCATGCATAAAATCTGCACACTATAAAGGTCATGTTAATCTTTGACATTTAAACTATTGGTGTAAGGCAGCCAGAAACATGATTTTATTAGGAAATAATTAATTTTAATTTCCCTCTGCATCCTGTCTCCTAAATAAAGTGACAATAACAATCACTTCATTCATTATTTGTATATTTTATATTATTATGTTATGACGTGCCAGGTGATGTGTGCCAGGCAGACCAAATTTACAAGGGAAACTTGGCCATGCTACCACAACACTTTAGCAATTTGTATTTATTACGAGAAGATGTGTGCATGGAATTCAGAAGTAATGAGCCCACTAACACCTTTAGAGATTTTAAAAATGAAATTAAAACATGTATTAACAAGAGAAAAGATTTCAAACACATACATAAGATTACAGTTACTCAATACTATAACAAATCCCAAAATCCGTAATTAACCTGACTTCCAATTACATATCCCCTTTAAGACAGCAGTCCAAAATAGATTGCAAGCCAGCAAGTTTACCACAGCACTCACTCGACAGTGGAATTCGAAAGGCTTTCCTCTACCCTTGGTTACCGGACACAGCAGACTTCTGCTTAAGTGGCTGGAGGCTTGCTTCCCCAAGGCTGTTTTACATGGTCCTTTACATCTTACATGGTCTCACAACATCACCTTCCTTCCTTCTTTATATATGTTTCTCTCTCTTTAATCTGAAAATTCCATTGTTCTATATGCCTTTGGAAATGTACTTTTCTCATAATATAAAAATCTTTCATGTTGCCAATATGGTCAGTACCTTTTGGGAAAAATGAACATAATAACCTTGCACTATTTATCTTGTTAGTTGTAAACATCCTACCATCCCTTTGAAACCCAAACAACTCCTTCACTTATCTAAAAATGCAAATTTCCTTCACACCCTACATGCTCAGACCTCGTCCATGTTTACACATTAGCATTTCAAATGCCTTTTATCCCTAACTTCTTTTGATAATTTCAAGCTTGCAGTCTATCTGACTCTAATTCAAATTAATTATGTAGACAGAATTGTACGAGCTCACACCCATAAACCCACTTTACAATTAACCACAAGACATAATAAAAAAAGTTAGCTTCATGACACCTCCATCCTTCTGAAAAATTAACCGTCATAATTTTAAAAGACATCTTCATTTTCTCAACCCATCTTACTTTACTTACTCTACTTACTTATATACACAAACTATTACTTCACCAGGTGTATGCATTAACATAATATATAAAAATCATTTTTATCAACAGAGGTCATTGCAGTCCAGTATCCTCTTTTAAATGTCCAGTTTCCTTTGAGTTTTAAACTCTCAACAATGCATCTGCATTTAGATTTTCCCATCCAGCCACATATAACATATAACCTGTAAATTAAAAGGTTGCAGTAATGGAAACAAAGCAGCAAGTTAGCGTGTTGGGGGGTGGATTCAACTTCATGGAAAATTATGAAAAAACTGAAAAGAAAGGAGAGCCCAGGAGAGGCTATTAAAGTCCCCAGAATACAAAATAGGACAGAGTGTTTGGAAAGGGCTAGGAATTGCAAGCACTTCAAGCACATCAGATAAAGGGACATCAATGAGAAAGGGGACGGGAAATACAGGACTGAAGGTGTTGTATCTGAATGCACACAGTATACGAAATAAGGTAAATGAGCTTGTGGCGCAGATTGAAATTGACAGGTATGATGTGGTGGGCATTACGGAGACATGGCTGCAAGGGTATCAGGACTGGGAGCTAAGTATCCAAGGATATACATCCTATCGAAAAGATAGGCAGGTTGGCAGAGGGGGTGGGGTTGCTTTGTTAGTAAGAAATGAACTAAAATCGATAGCAAGAAATGACATAGGGTCAGATGATGTAGAATCTGCATGGGTAGAGTTGAGGAACCGCAAAGGTTAAAAAACCATAATGGGAGTTATGTACAGGCCTCCGAACAGTAGTCAGGATGTGGGGCACAAGATACACCAGGACATAGAAAAGACATGTAAGAAAGGCAAGGTTACAGTGATCATGGGGGATTTCAATATGCAGGTTGACTGGGAAAATCAGGTTGGTAGTGGATCCCAAGAAAAGGAATTTGTGGAATGTCTACGAGATGTCTTTTTGGAGCAGCTTGTGGTGGAGCCCACTAGGGAACAGGCAATTCTAGATTTAGTGATGTGTAATGAGGCAGATTTGATAAGGGAGCTTAAGGTGAAGGAACCCTTAGGAGGAAGTGACCATAATATGATAGAATTTACCCTGCAATTTGAGAGGAAAAAGCTGGAATCAGATGTAACGGTATTACAGTTGAATAAAGGCAACTACAGAGGCATGAGGGTGGAGCTGGCCAGAATTGACTGGGAGATGAGCCTAGCAGAAAAGACAGTGGAACAGCAATGGCAGGAGTTTCTGGGAGTAATTTGGGAGACACAGCAAAAATTCATCCCTAGGAAGAAGAAGCATACTAAAGGGAGGACGAGGCAACCATGGCTGACAAGGGAAGTCAGGGACAGCATAAAAGCTAAAGAGAAAGCATACAATGCGGCGAAGAGCAGTGGGAAACCAGGGGATTGGGAAGCCTACAAAGACCAACAGAGGACAACTAAAAAAGAAATAAGGAGGGAGAAGATTAAATATGAGGGTATACTAGCCAGTAATATAAAAGAAGATTGCAAGAGTTCTTTTAGATATATAAAGGGTAAGAGAGAGGCAAAAGTGGACATTGGGCTGCTGGAAAATGACGCTGGAGAAGTAGTAGTGGGGAACAAAGAAATGGGGGAGGAACTGAATAGGTACTTTGCGTCAGTCTTCACGGTGGAAGACACGAGTAACATCCCCAAAGTTCAAGAGAGTCGGGGGACAGAGGTGAGTATGGTGGCCATTACCAAGGAGAAGGTGCTAGGAAAACTGAAAGGTCTGACGGTGGATAAATCACCTGGACCAGATGGATTACACCCCAGGGTTCTGAAGGAGATAGCTGAAGAGATAGTGGAGGCGTTAGTGGTGATCTTTCAGGAATCACTGGAGTCAGGGAGGGTCCAAGAGGACTGGAAAATCGCTAAGGTAACCCCCCTGTTTAAGAAGGGAGTGAGGCAAAAGACAGGAAATTACAGCCCGATTAGCCTGACCTCAGTCATTGGTAAGGTTTTAGAGTCCATTATTAAGGATGAGATTTCAGAATACTTGGAAGTGCATGGTAAAATAGGGCAAAGTCAGCATGGTTTCATCAAGGGGAGGTCATGCCTGACAAATCTGTTAGAATTCTTTGAGGAGGTAATGAGTAGGTTAGACAAAGGAGAGCCAATGGATGTTATCTACTTGGACTTCCAGAAGGCCTTTGACAAGGTGTCGCACAGGAGGCTGCTCAGTAAGATAAGAGCCCATGGTGTTAGAGGCAAGGTACTAGCATGGATAGAAGATTGGCTGTCTGGCAAGAGGCAGAGAGTGGGGATAAGGGGGTCCTTCTCAGGATGGTGGCCGGTGATTAGTGGAGTTCTGCAGGGGTCAGTGTTGGGACCACAACTTTTCACTTTATACATTAATGATCTAGATGAAGGAACTGAGGGCATCCTAGCTAAGTTTGCAGATGATACAAAGATAGGTGGAGGAACAGGTAGTATTGAGGAGGCGGGGAAGCTGCAGAAAGATTTGGACAGGTTGGGAGAATGGGCAGAGAAGTGGCAGATGGAATACAACATGGGGAAGTGTGAAGTCATGCACTTTGGTAGGAAGAATAGAGGCATAGACTATTTTCTAAATGGGGAGAGAATTCAGAAATCTGGAGTGCAAAGGGACTTGGGAGTCCTAGTCCAGGATTCTCTTAAGGTTAACTTGCAGGTTGAGTCGGTAGTTAGGAAGGCAAATGCAATGTTGGCATTTATTTCGAGAGGACTAGAATATAAAAGCAGGGTGTGCTGCTGAGGCTTTATAAGGCTCTGGTCAGACCACATTTAGAATATTGTGAGCAATTTTGGGCCCCGTATCTCAGGAAGCATGTGCTGGCCCTGGAGAGGGTCCAGAGGAAGTTCACGTGAATGATCCCAGGAATGAAAGGCTTAACATATGAGGAACATTTGTGGACTCTGGATCTTTACTCGATAGAGTTTAGAAGGATGAGGGGGATCTGATTGAAATTTACAGAATACTGAAAGGCCTGGATAGAGTGGATGTGGGGAAAATGTTTCCATTAGTAGGAGAGACTAGGACCCGAGGGCACAGCCTCAGAGTAAAGGGAAGACTTTTTAGAACAGAGATGAGGAGAAACTTCTTTAGCCGGAAAGTGGTGAATCTATGGAATTCATTGCCACAGAAGGCTGTGGAGGCCAGGTCATTGAGTGTATTTAAGACCGAGATAGATAGGTTCTTGATTGGTAAGGGGATCAAAGGTTACGGGGAGAAGGCAGGAGAATGGGGTTGAGAAACTTATCAGCCATGATTGAATGGCGGAGCAGACTCGATGGGCCAAATGGCCTAATTTCTGCTCCTATGTCTTATGGTCTTAATAAACTCCATCTGAACAGCCTGGCACTTGGGTCTCGAAATTTGTCCAGAAATTTTAAAGGATTGTAGTCTGTATAAACAACTGTTTCTCAAGGATTGCTTGCAACATAAACCTCGAAATGTTGCAACACTAACATCAGACCCCGAGTCTCCTTTTTGATGGTTGAATACCTTCTCTGATGTACATTTAGCTTTCATGAAAAATACCCTATTGGTTTTTCAATTCCGATTTCATCTTCTTGTAACAATACAGCACCAATACCTACATCACTTGTGTCAACTGCCAATTTAAACTGCCAGCATAATTAGGTACTGCCAAAACTGGTGTTGTAGTCAATACAGTTTTTAAACTGTCAAATGAATTCTGACATTCCTGTGTCCATTGAAACTTCTTGTTCTTGTTTAATAGTTCAGTCAAAGGAGCAACCACATTGCTAAAATTTGGGACAATTTTCTGGTAAAATCCACTCATGCCCAGAAATCTCAAAACCTCTCATTTTGTTGTTGACAGGGGAAATTCATGTTGGCTTTTAATTTCACTTCTCTCAGATCCACCTTACCATGTCCAATGCAATGGCCTAGATATGCATCTTGCGCTTTTGTAAATTCACCACCAAAAGTTCACCACCAAATTAGTTTCTCGCAGTTGTTAGGAAATAGAGATAGTCTAAGTAAGTTATATTTGTATTCTTTGAGTGTTAGGAATGAGTTTTAGCTTTAATGTTTATGTTTAATTTGTATTTCTGTATCTGTATGTAAATAATGTTCAAATTGAGTTTTAGTTTCACTTTAAAAAGGTGCCTGCATTTCTAATGAGATTTTTTACGACTGTAAACTAAGGTAAACAAACAAGGGTGGAAGAATTAGGCTGTTGCCTAGCAACAAGTATCCAGAGAGGCAGTTCCCTGTCACAGACACACAGAAAAGCTAGAAAAAGCAGTTTGTTTTGGAAGCTGTTGGAGTTCAGTTGGTTTGGAAGACAGCTGCCAAAAGGAAGCCACCTAGAAGGGGCAGATAGCCAGCTCCAAGCTAAAATTGGTTGAAAGTAGCTGCCAGGAGAGACTGGAGCAAATAGGAACAGATAGCCAGTCACAAGCTAAAGAAAAGATCCCAAAATCCAGGTGAGACAGAAACAAGAGAAAGTTCCAAGCAGACTTTCTAGTCAAAGGAAGGACATGAACCTGGAAAAGGTCCTGTTAAGTGAAGTTGAAAGTGAGGGCAGAGAAAGGCTCCAAGATTCAAGTTTAAAGCTTCAAGATGCAGAAAGCAGATTTAAAGCAAGAACAGCTCGCAAGAGGCAAGAAGGTTCAACGATTCAACTGAAGATCTGTAACTCTTTGCTATGGGCATGTGACGCAGTGGTGTACTGTTAACACTGAGACTGAGAGAGAGTGCATTGAAGACAGCTTGAATGCATGTGGCATCCCAGGGGAGAGGAACATCAGAAGGGGTGTTTAAAACTCTGGTGGTGAACCCTTGTGAAAGGCATGTGAGAGAAAACATTGGTTTGGGAGAAGGTTCCAAGGTGAATTCATGGAGAATGGAGATTGAAAACGCTTGTGTGAAAGACAGAGTGCAGTGAGACCAGTTGGCTCACAGTGTGACAAGTGTCTAGTGGGGGGAGGGAGGAGTTGAGGAGATATCCTTAGCATCTGTTTGAGGTGGCATCTGTCACTTGGTTTCAGAGCGTGGTGTACCTGACCACAGGTTGCCATAGGTTTAGATGGACTGTGTATTTATTGTGAAGATTAAAGTATAAGATAGCTTTTGTAACTTGTGTAACAAATCTGTATATATCTGTAAAGGTATAATTGTGGGTGAAGGAGTATTGTAATATAATTCATCTTTTCTTGTTGAATAAATGTTTTATTCTTTTGTTAAAAGTTCATTAGCTGACTCTGGTGACTCTGTTCAGTAGCTACTCTCCACATATCTAAACAAACATCTAAGAAAATTTTGGATCTATCAAGCTGGGTTCCACCCTGGGATCAGGCTTGTCCAGTGGTAGCCTCAGCTGGGATCATAATACAGTTGATCAAATAATACACATGTACATCATGTGTAGCTAAATTTGTCCTTCCTAGCTTATTCCCACAAATAGCTTTGTATGACTGCAATCGCTTTTTCAAATCACTTTGACAATTGCCTGGAAGGTAACTCAATATTACATTTAAATTTTTAAGTACCCCTCATTATCCAATTTGATTAGAGGAAAATCAATTTCAGAATCCTTCATTTCTATCTCTTTCTCTTTATCTGCCCCCCACTAATACCTCCTTTTGGTCATCTTCCCTGTCAAAGTACTTTTCAAGCTTATTTACATGACACACTCCTCTACTTATTTATTCTATCTGGAGTTTTTATTAAATAATTTACTTCACTCAGTTTCTTTTCAATCCTGTAAGGTCCACTAAACCTTGCCTTTAATGGTTCACCCAATACTGGTAATAAAACTAACACATATTCCCCAGCAAAAAAACTACGAGCTTTCGCCCCCTAATCTGTCTTAACCTTCATCACCTGATATGATATCTTTAAATGCTCCTTAGCTAACTCACATGCCCTGTTCAATCTTTCTCTGAAGCATGTCACATAATCCAGGAGAGTAGTTTTCGAATTCTGATCCACTAACTTCTCTTGAGTTAACATAAGTGGTCGCCTTACCTCTTGACCATAGACTAATTCAAAACAACTAAATTCTGTTGATTCATTAGGAGCATTCTTAGTATCAAATAACAAGAATGGAATACCCCTATCCAAATCTTGCGGATAGCCTTGCCTATAAGCCCTCATCATGGTTTTTAAAGTTTGATGCCATCTTTCCAAAGCCCCTTGTGGTTCAAGATGATAGGCTGTTGACTTAAGCTGTTTGACCTCCAAGCTGATCCTTACTTCCTTAAACAGCTGTGGCATGAAATTTGAACCCTGATCCAATCGTATTTCTTTTGGCAAGCCATATCTGGTAAAGAATTTAGTCAATTCTTCCGCAATTCTCTTTGCTGTAATATTTCACAAAGGTATCGCTTCCGGAAACCTTGTAGACAGATCCAATATTGTCAGCAAGTACTAATTTCTACTTTTAGTCTTAGGGAATGGCCCTACACAATGAAACAGGACTCTAATAAATTCAAATGCTTGAATCGGAATTAAAGGTGCTGGTTTAATCATTGCTTGAGGTTTTCCTTTCACCTGACATGTGTGACATGTTCTACAGAATTTGACTACACCTCTATGCAATCCAGGCCAATAGAAATGTTTTTGTCTTTTTTGTCTGAGTCTTCTTAATTCCTAAATGTCCCCCTATTGGAATTTCATGAGGTACTCTCAATATCTCATTTCTGCACCCATATGGTATAACCATCTGATGCACTTCCATCCATTTCTCATTTGCCGAAACATTAGATGGCCTCCACTTCCTCATTAATACATTCTGGAATACATTCTGCCTCTGTTTCTGAGTAAGCTGTTGATATAACTGCTTTATTAATGGATCCTTCTACTGTAACTCTACCAATTTAACTGAAATAAACACTCAGCTTCATTCTCCTCCATTCTATCTCCTTGAACAATCTTATCAAAGATAGTATCAGCATGACAATTAAGTTTGTCATTTTTCTTTTTCTCACAAGTAGCACCAATTTTCAATTGCTGCTGCAAAAGATGACTGGTATATATACCAACATGATAGCAATGAAAAATAAAAACACATCAGTGTAACATCTTTATACAGACAAGATTCCCCGTCCACATATAATTGCTTGCTTAAAAATTAGTCAAACATTGATTCACTACTACTGACTGAAATCAGTGGTTTCTCGGAAGAGCTATTTAACTGAAAATAAGATACCAAAAAGAGCCTATGCTAGTGTGAACCTATTGAAGAGGTCTGTTCATTTGTAGAATAAGGACACGTTTACATTGCAACTTTGGTGTCTCTAAACTCAGTTTAGTCTCTGCCTCCAAATATACCCAATTTTAGTCTTGGTTCAAAGCACGATCCTTCGGCATGCAGTGTAAGGTTGAATAAATGCAGTGAAAATATCAGCTATAGCTGGAATTGTTGGCCAGAGTTCAGCCGTTAAAACTACATGAAAGCTGGATGCCCATGTAAGGCCAGGATCTGCTTGCTGTCACTAGTAGTCAGGAGGCCTTTGCTATATACTACAGATTGGGCCTAACCTGATTTGCATGGAAGTGCAGTAACAACAGAACTCTGCTTTCAAACTTTGATACATGCACAGATCCCATTCTTTCCTTTGCTAGTCTTTTTAGGTGAGTTAGTGGGATCATTTGTTTTCTTAACATATGGATATTGTATGAACATATAAGTTTTAAAAGTCCCAGAGGTGGAGGTGGAGAGTTGTCTCAAAATATACACTTCTAAAATGTGCTTTTGTATTAGGTTATAAGAAACTCAGATCATGATGAGATAGCCTCTTTGTCTGTAAAGTTCTCATGGATCATACTGCAACCTAACACTCAATTGTACTGTAACTTCTGGTGTTGGCATAAGTGCCAGTACAAATATACATTGAGAATATTTTCATTCTAATATCAGTTCAGAAAATATATGATAAATTTCAAAACAATTTTGATGACAAATGTGCATTTTTGAATCCTTTCCAGACTCAAATATTGTTTTTATCCAACTTCAAAAGTCTGGAGAGGAAATTACCTCTGTGCACTGAAAGTGAGCATGACAACACACTGAGTGGATGCCAAGTGTGGTGCAGTCTTACCAATGCTAGCATGCTTTACTTAATTCCACTCTTTTCCTATTTTAGCACAGGTGTTATCACTGGTTAATGCTTGGGTTGAAAGAGGGCAAGGAGGAAAATGGTACCAGAAGTTGATTTTCTCTTGAAGGAGTTGATGCAGACAGTGATAAAGAAAAACAGGCTAATAGATTTGACATAGAATAGCTGTGAGAGATAGAGAAGCACTACTTGTCCAAAACTCCATTGAATATTTGCTTTTTAAAATCCTTATGGAGAGGGGGCACTGAGAGGTAACAAGGGTACCGCTTGTACATCTATTTCTGACTGTTATGTACCTTGTGTGGGTGATTAGAAATGTCAAAGTGGCAAGATGTTACTGAAGCTTCATAAACACAACGCCAGCTCAGCTCAGTGGCGATGCCTTATTCATTCCTCACCCTGTGAAATGTATACCACTGACATGTTTACTGATCAGCGTGTGCATTTTTTTTTCCTGGGGTCAAGATGAAACACAGTTGAAACACTGGTCATGTCAAAACACTTAATAAAAACATGCTGCTTCATGTTTTTTTTTTTCCCCATCACCAGTTCAGGTTCCCGGAACTAAAGTGCAATATTATCACTTATTTAGTGAATGGTAGAGGACATTGTCCTGAACACACAAACAAATCAGGGGTTGTGTTTCTAATAACATGTTTGGGAAGTGAATAATCCTGTTTTCCATATAAAAAAAACACAGCATGCATTACATTCAAAACATTTTGTTTTTTTCCTTTAAATATCAATTTATGCATGGATTTCAAACTGCTATATATATAATTGTTGAGTTGAAGGCAATATTACAATCCTGTGAACTAACTGCCTTGCCTATAGTTTCCCTCATATTGTTCCTTATTTACGGTGGCATTGACATGACGGCTTCAGGTAGTATCTCCTGGTTTATCTTGATGGGTTGTCTGCTTGATTTGTATTTAAATATTTCTATCTAAAAGTGTCTATTCAATTTTTCTCATCTTCCACATGTTTCTCTTTTATTAACCTTGCCAAGCTTCAGTTTTGTGTGTTGTGTTTCCCATGCCAGTCATTCCAAACTATCTGGTTTTTGTTTGAAGATACATCTTCCTTTGAACTAACAGAAATCACATCATTCAACGATAGATTTGTGGACCCATTAATATCTAGAACGTTGCTGGAAATTATCCGCAAACTGTCCACTGTTTAGGTTTACAAGATTGGTGTTGTATTTTATTCAATAACTCGCTCCATGCCAAAATGGAAAAAAACTTTAAACCCCTGTGAAGTTCTCACTCAGTGGAATCCTTGTCCTTCCCTCCTGAGAGTCAGATACAAACCTCTTCCTTCTTGATTTTTGTTGATTTCCCTGGACAATAATCTTAAGTATAGGGTGTTCTTTGTCTTGCATCTTCCCATTCCTTTGACTTTGAATAACTTTTTTGTCCTCTTTGCCCATTTTTTTTAACAAGATTTTTTTTCAGTTTACTTAGGACTGTTCTTTGCTCCCCTCCACGCTAGGTTTGTCACTGTGTTCCGTTGTCTTGGCCCTGGTGTGGGTTTCCATGCTGTGCCCCAGAGATCTGGAAGCGTACCCTTTGCTGCCTCTGTCTGATCTTTTCGCCAAGGCTGTGCACAGGGCACAACACCTGCATCTCGTCGCCGCAGAAACCTGCAAGGATTTCGTACGTAGTGAACTCTAAACGCAAGTTATTATGAAAGATAATAAGAATTGGTTTGTTGTAGAACCCAAGGAGCAACATGCGTCTAATTTGCATGTGCGTGTTTTTCACTTCAACAGGAACGAAAATATATCCCTGAAGAGCAGCGCCATTCTCACAAGAGTTCACCTTCTGCTTTCTGCCAGTCTGAAACCATCCCAGCACCCACTGGCAAGGAGGATGCCCAGCAACGATCGGTAATTTTTAAAGAAAACACACACACAGGCACACACAAAAAACATCGAAACCTAAATTCAGCTTTACTTTTGACACTAAAGATTGGATTTTTGTTAATGGATTCTGTCACTAAAACAAAGATATAGAGTAAAAGCCTCTGACACAAACCATATCACCTAACTAAATATCTCTAATCGAAGTTTTGTCCTTTCTGGTCAAATTCGTTTCATTAAGATCTAATTTTCTCTCGCATTAACCCCTGGCCCATCGCCGAACGAACAAAAGTTTGTATTACTGACCTTAACTATATTTATGACTCTCCAGGGAGGTGACGGAGCCCAACTCGGACCCACAGGTGATGATTCTAACTGTAACTTCACACATTTAAAGCCATTATTTAATCAGCCCGAAAACAGACAACAGATCCAGATGGTGACCGAGTTATCGGGAATGAATATTTAGATGGTTCACTGACTTGTTGCATGTTTGAAGTTAGAAAAAAGATACCTGTAGTATAACTGGAAGTGATTGGAACAGAAAGTTATATTTCGCATTCTCTCATAGGATAGGGAGCTTCTACTGTACTCGCTGCTGCTCATTCAGTCCTGGCTCAATCCCGTTCAGAACAGTCGGGCTTTCAGGACCTCGGACAGGGTCTATGACAAATTGCGGGACCTGGAAGAAGGCATCTATGCTCTGATGAAGGTAGGCATTCACAATACAACCAGCGCTACTATATTCATAACACGTGTTAAAATTTCGCAACAAGGAGGAAAGTCGACACAAAAGACGAAATGTTGATGTGTTCTGTTCAGGCCTTGTTTCAAGCATTGATTCTCCTTACGTTCGTTTAAGTACGTTTTACGGTACCAGTTTTAAAATTGCTAGAAAACATTGTTTTGTCTAGTGATTCATTTGCTGAAAGAGACAATATCACACTGATGATTTGGGAAACGGTCCAGAGCATTTTCGGGTTTTTGACCCTCATGTGTATATGAATTTAGAAGCAACATGTAGTAAGTACCTCACTAATCTGCCTGAATACGTTTTCAGGATGTAACTATTAGTTGAATGGGGTAATCAAACCTATATACTCTTTGCAGATATCTGATATAGTCCCAAATATAAAGCTTACAAAAAAGGTTAAAAAATAACGCATCCGACGAAAACTGATCAAACAGCAGAAAGAAACATTTGATAATAAATGGGAAGGTGGTTTGGAGCAGTGTCGAGTGGAGTTATTCACACTAGACGAATGATACTGAGGAGGCCAGTTTGACTAATGTAAACGTTGCTGCTGACTTTAAACTACACCTGCATAAGAATAACGACAACACTTCGAAATTAATTCATTGTAAGTGATGCATTTTGCCATGTAGTAAAGATGGAAAAGGCTGGTAAACACACAGAAGTTGTTACTTTCTTTGGCCAGGCAATGAACATAAAAGGGATTAATATAATTCAAAGAGTTATGGATTAATTATTTTGATGGGAAAATTAATGGCAGATGGATTTTAACCCTTCAGATGTTATCAATAAGAATGCCTAGTCTGTCAAGCCCATCAACAAAATGCCCGATTAGATGGTCGGTGCGCTCAATACACAATTTGTTAGATCAATTGTTTTAATGACGTAATGTTCAACTGCAATGCAACCAATTCAGTAATTGGCAAACCAGCCTTTAGATGAAAGCAAAATTCTGCGGATGCTGGAAATCTGAAATAAAAACAGAAAATGCTGGAAAAACTCAGCAGGTCTGGCTGCATTACCTTTTCCTGTACAATGTGGCTTCTTCGGAGCCTATAGATTCTGTTGGCAAAAGGAGACTGAAATTTGGCCAAACGGGTCATTAGGGTGTGGAACAAGGTAAGCACAGCATTTAAACATACAAAGTAACGAATAATATCATTAAAAATAACGTAACTTAAGGTCAAAAGAGAGAGACTGAAGAAAAATAAAGCAGAAAAAGAAAATAAAGGACATGTTGAAGAATCTTTCTATAGTAAATCAAATGGAATTGATGTAATTCATAAGCAAAACTGTGCAAGCAACATACTCAATGAACTGGATAACTTCTTTTTTCCCTCCCTATGATAAGCCTGGTTCAGAAGTAGGGCTAGTTTCCAAGGCTACCCATGCTCAAAGGATACCCATGAATTTATTGGCCTCATCAAGCTATTTACTAATTCATAATTTCATTACCTGTTGTATAACATTACAGATAGACAAGAAGATATTAAATGTCAGAACGTTGAGGTAACTTCATAAACCATAATTACAAAATGTAAGCTTTCATTTGAATTCCCAGGATTCTTGTATTCTTTACCAAATTTCCATGTGCTACTCTCATAACATACACAAGTAAGGTTTATGTGATGGTTGTGGTTGATTTTTAGGATTTATTTTCCAAAAATGGGTAGCATGACAGAAAAAATGGTAGCCTCCATCAAATAATCAATTGGCTTTAGTTGAATAATATGGCACAGGATGAATTGAAGAAACATTGTACCATATGACGTAAACAGTTTGTTTTTGTTTGACTTCATGTTACACAGGCAGAGTCAATATATATCTACACAGAATCTATTCTATAAGTGTAATGAGTTCCTGGAAAATGCTCCCTTTATAAAGCTGCTTTAAAACTAAATTGCTCTATTATTTCCCAGACTCTGGAAGAAGGAGGCTCTTCACAAGGTTTTGCCTGGCTGAAATTTTCCTATGACAGGTTCGATGGAAACTTAAGTGAGGAAGCTTTGATGAAAAACTATGGTCTCCTGGCTTGTTTTAAGAAGGATATGCACAAAGTTGAAACCTACCTGAAAGTTATGAATTGCAAACGTTTTGCAGAGAGTAACTGTACTGTGTAGTGTAAGGTTATAGACAAAATGAGCGAGGAAAACTCGATAAAGACACTCAAAATGTTACACAGAATCTGTCTTAAAGTTGATTATTTTCAAAAAAACAATATGTCTATGTAGTTATATGTGTTATAACAATGTTGGATCTCTGAAATTTAGTTGTAGAAGTACAGGAATTGTGGGAAATATTTTTCTGTAGGTGTATTTTTTTCTGCAATTGTGATCAATATCCAAAATTTCTTAGTAAAACTTAACAAATATTTATCTTGCATTTTGCAATAAATTATTGCATTGAATTGCCAACAAGTCTCTGATTGTTTATTTAAAACTTTTTGGAAAATATTCCTTTCATCAAGAATGAGACGCTTTTCATTTTGGGCATGGAGAATCAGCTTCAAGCACTTGCAATTAGAAGCAGATTAAAGCATCTTCCTCTACATTGATCAAGTCTAAGTGTGGCTTTAAAAATACTACCACTGCAAACCTTACTGTATTATACTAAGAATTTTAATCATCTTTGCTAAATTGTGTCCTTTTTGACCCATTTTAAAAACCCATGTTTGCTGTGTCCTCAAATTCAAAAAGACAATGGCCAGAATTTTCCAACTCCATTGGCATTGGGTATCATGGCGGGCGTGAGTGGGCAATATGGTGAGAAGGCCATAAATCAGTTTTGCGCCATTGTGAAACCAGTTTGTGATCTTCTGCTTCATCGGTCAATGGCGGCCTGCGTTTCCTGCGCTGGATTCCGGAACATCAATTTAATACATTTGCAGATAATTATAAGCTCTGCTTGCCGGAATCATACCCACACACTTGATCATCCGGGCATGTTGGCGTGATTGCATGCCAATGTGTTTCACAACTGTACATAAGCGATGTGCACCTGGCGAGCTGCATGTCACTCAGAACTTTGAGGTTTGTTTGCCTACCTTGCTTTGGGCAGCACTTGCGGTCATTAGCGCCAGGCTTCGCAGGCAGCACTGCATCATTTTTTGGGTGGCTCATGGGCAGGTCTCTACCTACCAGACCAGCTGTAAGGTGGGGGTGGCTTTTCAATGGCTGCAAAGTTAGGGTTTGCTTGGGGAAGGGGGAAAGTGGCCTCAGGCAAGGGAAGAGGTGGCAGGACGAGGGCTGTACTGGGGAAGGGCTTATCCCAGGCGTGTGTGGAGGCACATGTTGATTTTGCAACTGGCCTCAAAATGGTGAGGACTGAGGAGGCACTCTCCAGAGGAGATGAGGCCAGATAGTCAATTGAGGCCTTCTGTGAGAGGGTGAGTGGTGATGTTCCTTGAGCTGGCAGTGAGTGAGATGCCAGTGAATGTGTGATGGGCTTGTGAGTGTGTGAGTTTAAAGTGATGAGATGGTTGCCTTACTCTGGTGGCACGGATGAGATCATTCATCCATTTTCTGCACTGGATGGCCAACCTCTAGTGTGCAGCATTGGCACTGACCACCTCTGCCACTGCCTCCCAAGCCAGACTGGTGAGACTGATGGGCCTCCTGCGGTCAGAGCGAGTGTAGAGGACATCATGTTGACCTCTACAGTGTCCAGAAGGTGTCCCAGGGATGTAACACTGAATCGGGGGACTGCACTCTTCTTGGCCTTTGGGGCCATGTCTTCACCGGTGCCCACCTGGGCTGCAAGCATTGAGAAGTGTGCGCGCAATTGCAGTTTAAATATGGCACCCTGCATAAAGAAGCAGCGAGGCAACGGCATGGCAGTCAAATTGGAGGCCCCCACCAGCGGTGTGTTTCGTGCAGCTGCATAATTAATGAGGCAGGAATGGGGCGATACGGCGCGAAAAGCCACCATTGCGGCCGGTGGCTAAAATGTCCTTTTCCCCACCTGCTATTGTACTTAGTGCAGATCTGGGATGATTCTGCTCAATGATAGTTTCTTTCAAATCTAATTAGCATCCCTGAGCAAACTCTAATATTAGCAATGTGCTAACCAATTTAATGAGGACTGAATTTTCAAAGTGGCATTGTGAAACATCTTGAAAGCTGAACAAACATCCATTGTGAAGGATGAAGCATAAACACCGGCATGGACTGGTTGGGCCAAATGGCCTGTTCCTGTGCCATATATCCTCTGCATTCCTATGTAAGTTTTCAGATCCGTGATCTGAATGCATCAGGCATTTTATGGTACCTGATACTGCTCACAGAACAGGGTCACTTCCAGCTTGTTCTGCTTGCCTCCTGTCAGTTCACGCTGAACGCACTTGCCTGAGAGAGTGGCGGAGGCAGGTGGGCTCAGTCCATAGCACCCTCGCCTTTGAATCAGAGGGTTGTGGGTTCATGTCCCACTCCCGGAAAACCAAGAACTGTGATTGTACTTGGAAGAGTTGCAATCGGTGACTGTTAATAACTCGAAAGAGTTTCAATGGAAGCATTGGAAATTGGGCTGTTAGCTGAGAAGGAAGAATGTGCAGCGTTAATGGGAGGAGGCGGGAGAATAGCACTAGGTGAATTGCTCATCCGGAGAACCGGTGCAGACACGATGAGCCGAATGGACTCCTTCTGTAATAAAGCGTGGGTGATAACAAAAAAACCCCTTTGGCACCGCACAAAGCACATCATGACCCACTATCTGCACAGGAGGCAGCACTCCAGCTGCTACAGTCTGAACAGCCTATCAGGAGGCATAACAATCAGAGGGCGGGGCCTATCCTGGGGACCAATCCAGGATCCGGGC